>NC_056743.1:1381391227-1381632444 GCF_019279795.1 Protopterus annectens
ACAACAGTCTTATACAGACATTCTAGACATATTTTTTGTAGCACAGTGTGAGAAACAGTTGTTGACACAACAGTACTATTCTGATATCAGATATTGGTGAGGGCTATATGTCAGGCCATACAATACCAGAGTAAACACTAGCAGTCCAGGATTTAAATGTTTATTGCCAGGCAGTTACAGTTTTCTTATCTGACAGACATGTGGGGGGAATGTTTGTTAACACTACCTGACTGTTTCTACACATATTCCCAAATTCCTAGTTAATATTATGCACATACCTCTTCATCTCTTAATGCACACACTCTGGACAAAGCTTGACAAAATGGGGATACAAATAGGGACATATTTTAAGTATTAGTCTCATTTGTTTGAATATACATTTTCTGAAGGTTTTGAGGTCTGAAAATCAAATGTATGTCATTATTTAGTGACCACAATTGTGAGATCATCCCACTGATTTGTCAGGGGGACAGAAGAACAGAGAGAAAATATGAGCCAATTATTTGGGCATTCTGCAAAAATCTGTACACTTGAGAGGTATGATTATGCAGCTTACTACCACTCCCAGGATTTGAACCATGGCTGTGTCTACTAAAAATACAAAAATGTAAGTTTCATCAGGGTGTGCAATTTTGATATTGCTGTCTATGTCTTCAGTGTTTTCTGTCTAAGTCTCTCTTGGTTATACAATTTGATCTTGTACTTACAATAGTCTTATACAGATATTCTTAGACATTTTTTTATGCAGCACAGTGTGGGTAACAGTGGTTAACACAACATTACTATTCATCCACTCATCAAGATTCCTCTTGAAGAGAGTCAATGGGGACTCTGCCTAACCTGGACTGGGAGTGAATGCAACACTCTTTAGGGATTCGATAAGGTAAGCATTCGAGTTACTAATAGGGAGCCAATTTAAAGACTCCCAATTAGTAAAATGACTAAGAATAAAAAAAAAAAAAAAAAACAATTAGATCTATTGAGGTAGCCGATGAACTCAGGAAATCAAGGATAATTGTATCCTTCTTTAGCTATATTAGAAAACTAAAAAAAAATAAAATTCATGAATGTATAGATATCATATTAAATAACAAAGCTTAGACAGGGTGGACATTGCCAATATACTAGGACTGTTCAAAGCCCTACAATGCTCGTGTCTTTGAAATTTCCCAGCACCACTTAGCATGTACTGAAAATGCTGTCAAATACTAAGAAAACTGCCTTCACCAGATTAGCTAACACACTGATTTATTTATTAAATCATCCTAAACATACCCTGGTGCAACCTCTCCATAAGCTATTTAACCTGAGCCTGCCTACAAGCTGAGTCTCCGAAGTATGGGACATAGCACTGACAATGCCATTCCAGGAGGGTGACCCAACTGCCATCCTTCAGAAATTATAGGTACATCAGCCTGACTAGTCTCATTTGTAAGGCTTTAGAACATATTGCAAGATTATTGCTTAGCATTGGCATTGACAATCTTATCAGGCTACATCTGCAATAATCTGCTTTTTTGTAAAACATAGATCCTGTCTAATGAACATCGTCAAAAAGGTAACAGAAGTTACTGACAGTGGTTACACTATCCACACAGCCTACTTTAAAGGGATTTGGCACCATCTGCCATGATAGCATAATTAATCAACTAAATCTGTTACAAATAGACCTCCATGTGGTAAGATGGGTAACAAGCTGAATTAAAGACAGAGTTTGTTCATTGCAGACATCAAGCCATCATCAGAAGGCATGAAGATGATGAGTGGTGTCTCGCAGTACTCAGTCTGAGACTGCTTTTTTGGTATTTACTTCTCTGACCTACAAACTAAAAAAAGATGTATTGCTAACCAGGTTTGCTGATGACTGCAAACTGGGAGTCATTGTTGTAGAAGCTCTCCAGCATGAACTTACACTTATAAATAGTTGATGTATTGGAAATAGACTTAAAGTAAATGCTAAAAAAATGTGACCTTGACAAATTTGGCAGACATAATTTCCTGCCAGCATCTAGCATTGCCAATGTCCTACTTCAAAAAGGAAAATATAGTTAGAGACCAGGGAATCTGGGTTGATAATTCCCTCTTCATTCATCACCATGTAGCTACAGTTGTTAGGAGATCCTTCTTAGTATAGATGATCACAAAATAAATATCATTAAGATCTAAAGAGATTATTGTGCCCTTGTATTCAGCACTGATCAGGCCAGTTATAGAATACAGTGTCCCCTTCAGAAAGTACCTCACCAGATACTTCAGAGTTGGATAGACCCAGGAGCTTCATAAAAAAGGGGATTGTATGCCTAGAGTCTCTAAGCTAAAAGACTAAAAGCACTGTCCCTATTTTGTGTTTTATGTGCTCCTCACTACCAGCCTATAACTTGTCTTGCCTTCCAAGCAATCAGGTAGCCAGCACTCCAGGATGTCTTGTACCTTTACAAGTCAAACATTCCCAAAAATACCAGAACAAGGGATCTAAACCTGCTTTAGCAGATAAATAAAATAAGTTAGAGAGACAGATTAATTACTCAGAATCATGTTCACCTCTGGAAAAAATATCCCTGCAGGAAAAAAATAACATTTTAATACACTATCTTCCTTTAAATAAGAACTGGATAACTGGATGGCTATTCATAAATTCACTCCAGGCTTGACTAGCCAAGGACTCCCGGGTGGAAAGGGGTTACAGTCAACAGTGGGAACTGACAAGGTGCAATGATTGCACAACTCGGTAGCATTGAACTTCTTATGATTCCTATCATCCTAAATATGTCTACTAGTTACAAAGGTCTGTACTGGGTTCAATTCTCTTTTCACTCTTTCTTAGTGATCTTTTATACTAACCATCTTGTCTGTACTAATGATATTGCTTTCTTTTAAGGGAATAAATCATCCAGAAAGAACTTCAGTCTGACTCCATAGCCACCTGGAACTGGTTCCACATAAATAAACCAATTGCTAATATTCAGAAAAGCACCCTGATGATGTGTCAGTCATTAAAAACTTAATCATTCACACAGTATTGCCATCACAAACCCTACAGGCTTTCCTTCTCATGTCTAAATAAAGATATTTCGGCCTCCTTTTTGACCTGCATCACTTCTTTCATAAACATGTTGAATCTCAAATCTAAAATATTTTAGCACAGCATAGGCTGTTTTATACAATTTCTATTAGTCTTACCAAAGAGGGTCGCTGAGCCTTATCTCTAAATGCTCTTCTACTGAAACTTGAATACAAGATTCCCAATGATAATTCTGGGTTCCTCACACAATACCTCCCAGCCTAAAAAATCAGAAACTAGTTCTTTAGATTTATTAAACGTTCAAGTAGATTTGCATCACGCTTACCAAAGGTAAATGGCTACCAGTTAACAACACAGCTACTCTCTCCTGCTCCTCAATATACTTCCATGTAAGCATTTCAAATAAGTCTCCTGCCACCATTCAGAAAATTGCAGTTGTGCATCTAATCATCAGGTCATACAGAAAATACCGTTTTGTCCTTCTCTGTGCCCCTCTCTTGATATTAAACTATCCCGCCCTATCAGAGTACTATAACTCTAATTTCAATAATTCTTTCTTTAGCTCTTACTATCTCCATCTGTACCATGTCCTTTTGGTGCTAATGTTGTTCTGTTTTGTTCATTTACTTTTTATACATCTTGCTTCAACAATTAACCATAGAGTTTTGTCATATTACATATAGTGGTGGACTTAACCTCCCCACCCCAAAGATTACAGCAGAATAAATACAGCATCCATCCCTGCAAACACATACAGACTTGTCTTTTATTCAGTGTAAGGGGAATTTACTTGTTCATTTTGTTACCCTAGTTATGATCTGTTGAAAATGGTACCAAGTTTAATGTCTCTTCTCTGCTTGGCCAGTACCTACCGGTTTGCTTTTAGGCTATTATATCCTACACACACATCTTATCATCCTTCCTTTACATCTCCCCAGTACTAACCAATCTGCACAAAACTAACAAAATTAAACTGAAATCCTGCTATAATAAAATAGCAAAGTTTGCTACTGGTGCCTCTTGTAGGTCACATCAATGTAATTCTCTCAAACAACTAAACTGGCTTGAACTCCCTCAACTTCTACACTTTAACCAACTAACCTTTGCACACAAAATTCTTTAACAACCTGATAAAAATCTCTGCTCTCCAAAATATTATACACTGATATATATCTTCTCGGTATCTTCGCACCAGTAACATGCACCTTCTAGACTCCACCAAAGTCAGCAACTTAGCTGGGAATTCTCTTTTCTAACTACATTTCTAAAATATGGAATAAGCTGCCAACCCAAATAATGTCTAACAGCTCTACAGTACAATTTAAAAAGCTCCTAAAGTCACACTTGGACACCTGGCTATGTTGCTGCAACTCACCAGGATAGATTTCCCATACTCATCTTGACAATAACTTCTGTAAGAAAACTGCCATATGTATCCTATAAACTGTATTTCACTCATGTTATATAGCTGTGAATGCCTTGAGCAAAAGTTTTTGTTTCCACTATGTACCTGCTATTTGCTATCAATGTAGTAATTCCCAAATGTTTGTCAACTTATGTTTCGTCAGCAATTGCTACTTCTATATTCTTATTGCATGACTGATAAACTCTAATTTGTCTCTACTTTTCTCCCTGGGCCTCCTCTGAAAAAAGACCTCTGTCCAGTTGGACTTTCCTGGTAAACAAATGTAAAATAAAATAAATAAAAATAACTAAATACATAAAAATGCACCGAATAAACAGCAATCAGAAGGGCACTGCAATATCAACACTCCATCTACATGGTGTTGAATTAAGAGTCTACAGCCTTCTGCACCAAAGGCAATTATGCTACTAACACTGCTTTCAAATTCTGCAACATAAACAGTGACTGCCATTTGCTAAACAAAACAGTTAGTTGCACAATGAAAACAGATTTAGCATGATCAACAGTAAACTTCTCTTTCATTGAAACTCACATTTCCGTGAAAATGCAATGAAACCCATAATCCCTTGAAAATATACTGAAACTCATAATTCACTAAAAATGTACTAAAACTCAAACTCACAATTCCGTCAGCAATCTGGTAGTTGGTGTAAAAGATTCAGGCTCACAATTCTGTCAGCAGTGTGGTAGTTGGTGTAGAGGATTCAGGCCCATCTCCTGTATCCAAGTTACAGGGTCAAGCCTGATCAACATAATTGACTAACTGCCCCCGTAAGGCATTACATACTGGACCTCCAGACCTCTCAACCACTTAGCACAAGAAATTAGGACAAAGCCTAAAATAACAGGGGAACAAAGGCCCAAAAATAGGGACAGATTTTAAACATTGCTCTTCTAGACTTACAAAGTTGCTATTTGTCTTAGCATGCATTTTCTGAAAGAAATGAAGTCTGAAACTCAAATGCATGACATTATTTAGTTATTTCATTCCTCAGCAATTTGCTGGAAAACTGCAAATTTTATGAGGACTAGGACAAAAATATGAGGCAAAAATCTGGGCATTCTGTGAAAATCTGGACAGTTGAGAGATATACATACATCTAAACCTCTTAATGCAAGAAATCCGGACAAAGCCTAAAATAATGGGAGATACAATTGTCCAAAACTAGGGACTCATTTTAAATATTTTTTTTTTTTACTTAGAAAGTTGCTAGAATAACAGGATTTGTGTTGGCATGCATTTCTGAAGGATATGAGTTTGAAACTCATATATATGTTATTATTTAGTGACTTCAGTCCTCCGTGATTTGCCAGAAAACCACAAATTTTATGAGAAATAGACCAAAACTATGAGGCTAAATCTGGACAGTTGAGAGGTATGTTAAATATACACACACACCCACCTTTCTCTGCTCTCATGCAGCAACACACATGCCTTCTCTCTCACGCAATAACGCATACACAACTTCTCTCTCATGCAGCAATGAACAACTAATTTAAATTATACAAACACACACACACACACACACACACACACACACACACACACACACACACACACACACACTTTATCTGTTATACGAACAGAATGGCTAGTTTAAATTACATACACATACATACACATACACACACATGCATTCTCTTTTACACAGAAACAGATCAACTAGTTTAAATTATGCACACACACACACACACACACACACACACACACACACACACACACACACACACACACACACACACACACACACACACACACACACACACACACACACACACACACACACACACACTTTCTGTCTCAATGGAACAGCTAGTTTAAATTCCATGCGCAAGTGTGGAATTTGTTTACATCTGTGTTTTGTGCATGCATGCGATGCACTCATGATCCTTGTTAAGGAAAATATGCCACCACAGCAGTGTTAATTAGTATTTTTCTTATTTTATTAATTAATTAACTAAAAAATTACTGTTGAAGCCTTCTGCTCAGTGGATCCCCCAGCCATGGGGCTCTAGGCAACCACCTATATCATCTAGTGCTAGATATGACTATGCATAATACACTTAAATCTCTTTTTTCACATCAATATTTCAATACAATTTTATTTACCATTCCGATCTAACTTTCCAGCTTACTGATATTTATTTCTCAGCCCACTATGCTTGGGATCACCCCACTCCCCTACCCTACTCCTTATTTTCACCATCCCCCACATCATGTAAACATATACCATTCTGTCCCCCATCTCGTACAACAAAACAGCCAATCAAATTAATTGAGGCATCCAACTGGCCTAACTCCTCAGCTTGCAAACTGATATCACAGACCCACCTAACTCACCTTTCCTAATCTAATCCAACAAAAATAGCATATAACCTCCACTCAGCTAACTCTTATCTTCCCCAGCTTAAGTAAAATATGTATTCCTTCAGTCTACTCTCAAAATTATACTAAGCATAGCCACCATTGCCACATCTTATGATACTCCCCTTCTCCCCATCACTCTATTTTCCCCATCTCTACATTCCTAGTCAACAAACACCCACACATCAACTACAAAATTGCACATAGTCTGTACCCATTAGGAACTCAGGCTCATTTCAGTTACAGCTACATCAAAGAGACCAACCAGACTGATATATCAGTATCAGACCTAAGAGATAAATATAAAGAATGGTATAGCTTTTCTCACTACACTTCTACTCTACCACTCTCTGCACCTATCCACCTTAACCCTGGACCATCCCTTCAAATCAAACAAACCCCATCTAAACTACGGCTCCCATCATTATCAACCCACAGCCCACTACTTTTAGTCACAATCTACTATTAAGACACATAAACTTCAGAAATATCTGCTACAAAATTCTAGATCTCATTGCATGCATTGCAACTCACAACCCACGCATTCTAATCATCACTGAAACTTGGCTAAAATCAAATACTAAAGATGAAGAAATTCTTCCCCCAGGTTTCAATATAATAAGAAATGACAGAGTACACACAAAAGCTGGAGGGGTTGTAATATGTTTTAAAAACACACAACTCCAGATACCCACTGAGTCACCCTAACTATCTTAACACAGAAATATCTATGACTTTCCTATACCTGAGCAAGCATAAAACTAGTTGCATTACTGCATATATATTCTCTCAGGCAACAATATTCCCATTTTGAAAGACATCCTTCAATTGTTTTCTGTTAATGTAAATATAGAAATTATTATATCTGGAGATGTGAATATAGATTATTTACTTGTAAATACTGACTCCTCTACCCTCTCTTTTAACCGATTCAGTTTCACTCAAATAATCACCTCTAGAATTGGCAAACACAGCAACAGGCACTCAGTACTAGATTGGATATTAACTACCTCACCCTCAAACATAAACAGCTTTGGCTGTCTCCCAAACAACATCAGTGACCATCTCCCCACAAACTCTTCTCTTTTAACAAAGATACCTTTATAAACGACCTCTCCCAATACAACTGGAATATTAACTACCTCTCCCAATACAACTGGAATATTCTACAAACTATCACTAGAAGATGCTGTTAACCATTTCAATAATACATTCCTTAATAAACTAAATGAGTTAGCACCCATAAGAACAAAAGGAACCAAAAGTAGCATTGCTCCATGACTCAGCAAAGAAACCAAACAGCTCATGCTAAATAGAAAATAAACTATTAAAGTCATAGTATAAAGATCGAACACAATAAAAGTGGCAAATTTTTAGACAACTTAGAAATTGATGTAAACAGCAGGTTAAACTAGACACATTTGCATTCTTTCACTCACTCACTTCAAAGCAAGCATCACCACAATCCGAAGCACTTCTGGATACCACAAAACCCTACTATACCTCAGTCAAACTACCACACCCTCCCCTACCGCAAACAACACAGAATCCATAGCCACCCAGTTCAACACACACATCATTCACTCTATCCACTCTCTACAAGAATTTGATCTAATCACCCATCTCTCTATCCCCACCAACAATGCTTACAATACCCCTTTATTTTCTTTCCACCAAACGCCTATTTCAGCTATTAAAAATTACCTTTAAAAATTGAAAATAACTGCACCAGCTGCTAACAAACTCTCACCCAAGTACCTTATGTTAGCTGCTGATGTCCTGGCATACCCCATCTCAACACTCATAAATAGATCTATCACAGAAAACTACATTCCCACTATGTGGAAACAATCACACATTATACCACATCACAAAGGTGGATCAGCCACAGACCTCGCCAACTACTGCCCCATTGCAATTCTCTCCCCTCTGTCCAAAATCCTAGAAAGAAGCATATATTCCCAACTCCTAACTCACCTCATAAATAACAAACTGCTCTCCCCCACACAACATGGTTTTCGACCACATCACACCACAATAAGAGCTCTGTTTAGCTTCTCAGAAACCATAAATACCAACAGAAACAATGGTATCCTAATGTGCTCCCTGTTCATGGAGCTTTCAAAAGCATTTGACACAGAATCCCACCAGCTCCGAATTAATGAACTATCTTCCCTATCTCTCTCATTCAACTCTTACTTGGTTCTGTAGCTATCTCTCCAACAGACAACAAGCCATAAAATACAATCAGGACCTATCCCCCTTCCCCCTGTTACCATCTGTGTACCATAAGGGCCAGTTCTAGGCACAGTAATGTTTAATATTTTCCCAAATAACCTGCACAAAGCCAGTAAACCTGCCACCTTAGTACAATATGCTAACAATGCTGCTATCATCTGTTCAGATGCAATCCTTCCACTACTTCAACAAATAACTCAAGACTCCTTCAATTACAAAATATTTTTGTTAAAGGCTCATCAGCTAATTCTAAAAGCAAAAAAAAAAAAATAATGCTTTTCACACCAAGATCTCTTTCAACAACTTGTACACCCTTTAATATTACTTCCACAAACAGCACTGGCATATAAACTGTAACAAATACCAAACTAGTAAGAGCCATAATAGACAGTAGTGTAAAATGTGACCTGCATATCACCCAGGATATCAAGAAAACTCATCAAAAAACAGGCTTCCTCTACAAAAATAAACCCTACATCACAGGGTCATCAAGAAAATCCTTAGCATCATCCTACCATCTCCCCTCACTTCTCTGTGCATCACCCATAATAACCAACATTCTGGCACCCCTACTATATAAATCAGAAGCACGCTTTAACAAAATAGCTAAGTTAGCAGCTAATGCTTCCTGTCATACACACCACTGCTTAACACTAAAGAAGCTCAAATGGCAACCTACACACATGCTCTTCTCTACAAAACATTCTTAAGCACTATTCCCCACCACATTTCCTTTGCTCATATAATCAGAGGCTACTAATAACTTCCAAATCCCATAATACAGAGACTCACTGTACTCATCCTTTGTCACCAGACAGTGGAACTCCCTGCCTGTCCTACTAAAACAGGACAGCTGTGGTGTAACTTTAAGCACAACCTAAAGCAACACCTAGACTTATACTGGTGCTGTACTTGTTCACATGCTGACTGACTCTCTCTCTCTCTCTCTCTCTCTCAGATTAGTAGTCTATCACCAACCCCTAACTTTCCAGCTCTCCCACCTTATCCTGTAAAAGTAAATAAATCCTATTTATATTTATAACTGTATACTGCTTTTCATCGCTCCTTCGTAAATGAGATTTGTACATTGTTGTATATGTAAATGCAATATGTTTATTATTGTACAACACTCCTACAGAAATCAAATTGTATTAACCTTTCTCTTGAGTGTATTACCCATTGGATGATTTTAAAAACCCATTTCAACTGTTACTTAGGAAGCCAATTCTTTTGTCTGTGTAAATTCTTTGTAATTTTTATAATTTTCTGTAACTTTATTGGACCCTGGGTCTCAGCTGAAAATGGGTATGAGTGCCGCTTCTGACCATCCTGCTAAGCAAAAGGCAATAAATAAGCAATAGTACACAACTGTAGTGTGGTATACTACACCCTTACAGTAGTAAGAAAACAGGTCATGGATCGTATAATAACAGAATTAGGGTTAAATGGGCAGTATGAATTATACATAGTAAGTTCTAGAACAGCAGTGAGATGGCATGACAGATGCTTTCTGTTTTACCTGCTCCATTTTGTTTTCTGTTTTAAGAAATCTGCTTGGCCTGGTGTTTTTGTTCTCCTGGACAGAGGAAGTCAGTATTAACTACCCTAGACCCTTACCTCTGTGAACTACACTCACCTAACTACCAACAATTGGGGCAAATTGGGATAAATATGGCTAGGATTGTAAGGGCTCTAGAGCCATTAGTCTAAATGTTGATACTAATAAACTTCTATGAACCTATGAACCCATGCATTGAATTCAATGAAATAAAAACATCTGCCTGTTGTTTTTGGAACTGGGAGCAAAGTCAAATCCAGGCTGAACTTGTCAATGTAATTGCACTGAGTAGCAGGGAAATGCAGCAAAAGGCAGCCCAGTTAAACAGAGCAAACAGGTTCTACTATGAAGCACAATGTAAAAGCTACACTTAACCGTCACAACCAATGAAATAACAACTGTAAATCACAGCCAAAACACACACTAACATACATTAAAGCCCCTAACCAACACACTCCTATGTACTTTCCTACACTTACACCTATGTATTCACACACTGCAACACAAGAAGCTCTTTCGGAATTTCAAGGGTTCGGTATTATAATATTGAAATACTGAAAGTCGGGATTTCAGTATTTTGAAATCATAACAGGAACCTATATATATATATATATATATATATATATATATATATATATATATGTGTGTCATCACAATACTACAGTCCTGAATTGTAGCTAGACTGCAGATGAAGTATTGGTGAGTAGTATATTTCAAACAGAGAGAGCTAATGTAAGTTCATTGAAAATGCTGGGATTTATTCAGTGTACCTACTACATAATTGCACTCATCCTATGCAAAACTGACTTTAGGTTACCATCCTTTATCCTATAAGAATGCATATTCGATGTGCTAGAATAATTTTGACTTCAATTATCATTTTAATAGTTACAGTTGTGAGACCATAAGTCTAGTAGTATTAACCTGATTAATAAAAGGAAATAAATAAATCATAGTTGTGTATTAAGATAAATGGGGGTACACTTTCCTTTCAGCATGTTTGGCAAAATACATAAGGAAATATGATTACTGAGATTTAATAACACAGCCTTTTCTGACAGCATCATAGCTGAAAAGCAATGCTATTTAACTAAAATCCTAAATACTGGATACACTGAAATATGATCAAATGCAGAGCCTTTCAAAAATTATTCATTTGTTTGCTTATTCTAGGGGAGAATATGGTAGTAATTCATCTCCAGGCAAACAAAAATAGCTAAAGCCAAATCTATTGCATTTTTGGATAGGTTATATAATATTAGGATTCTCAGTGTTGAGACCATACTGAATGCATTTTTTTCAAAATATTTGTGTTAAAAATGTTGATTAAACAAATGAGAAAAAATATTTTGACATTTTCAGCAAATACTAAATGATGATTAAAACAGTTTAATTGATTTCTTGTATGTCTTTGCATGCCATGAGTTTATGGCTTGCCCACTTGCTGCCATTTGCTTGAAACATCAAGTACCTCTCCTGCCACTAGATCAGTTCTATTAATCTCATTCATAGCCTGCCTTTGAACCCTTTCACCCTAAACTTTCAACCAAGTCTCTAACCCTGACTTCATATCTCACATATTAACTTTAACACTACAGCTCCTGGTTGTTTCCTAACTCTAATCACAACCCCCATTCTCTAAACCTAAATTCCGTGATTGTTCTATAAACCTAAATTCCCAGATTGCTCTCTAAGCCTAAAACTTCCATTCACTCTCTACCCCTAAAATTTCCTTTTGCTCTTTACACCTAATTCCAAACCTCACTCTCTAACCCTAACTTTAAAACTCCCAGTCTCTTACTATACCTAATACCAAAATCTACTCCCTGACTCTAACTTTAAAAGTCACTGTCAGTCCCTATGCCTAATCCCATAACCCATTTCCTAGCCTTAACCCCTAAATCACCCTATTACCCCTAAACCTAGTCATTAAACTCCCCCCTCCCCTCAGCTGCAGTACTTACCCTGCTTAAACTCAATCACATGTCTGAACAGCAGATTTACTCCCTCCCCACATCTGTTGCACCTCACTGAAACACATGGTCTAGTTTCAGCATGAGCTGCAGCCCACATGAGCACCCCGAAAAGTAAGTACCCAACTCTGAGAATGTGGTCTGCGAGCAGCAGAGACTCAAAGCGTTAAAGAGACTGCAGTTTAAGATCTACTTTATTACTATTTGCTACTATATCTACTTAATCAACTTATAAATATTTTTCACAGGTTCATAGGTGGTTACTAGGCTATTGAACCTAGAGTTATTTTTAGCCTAGCCAAGCTTAGCGCAAATTTTTCAAAATGTTGCTGACATGTGTCAGTACACTAAGGAATTCTGTAAGGTAAGATATATACGATTGTACACATCAAGCATTCACAGACTGCCCCTGTCCATTAGGGAGATTGGTGCCAAACCACAGGTACATTTACAATTTTCCATCCACTGGCCCAAGTTACATTTTACACATGGTTAAGGATGAGATTTGCTTCACATGGATGGACAGCTTGTTCCAAAGAAGGGGTAATCTTTGAGACACATACCTGTTCCTCCAAAATTTCATGTCTATGTCACAGAAAAGCTTTTGGTCCTTAGAATAAGTATTTTTGGCGATATTCGTTTTGTGGATATGCAAAAAAATCCATCAGTGTGGACTCAGAGGATGCCTTGTTAGCCAGGCCTACATTGCTGCACAGCAGTCCGTAGGAGACAGAGCACAGGAATAGGGCTTTGAGATGGTCCATGTAGGACTTTTTGTTCACTCACTGTATTCTTTTTGTGACAAACCTCTGTGGTTTCTCTATCTGTTTCAAGTGCTTAATCATGTAAATGTTGAAGGGAGTGTTGTACTCAATGACCGATTCTCAATTATGTAAATTCTACCTAAAATAAGTTAAACTTTTTACACAATTATGCAGGCTGTATCATTTCAAGTCAATACTATTTTGAAATGCCAATGTAATACGAATATTTTCATCGTACGTTATTAGAGTAGATTTGTTGCATTTTACCAACAATGTTAATAGTTTAAACAAAAATGTATAATTTATAGGTCTGGGTTTAGTTCTGAATTTGATGACATCAATTCCAGGGTCATAAGCAATAACTTCTGTATATAAAATGTCATAAAAGGCAAGTATAACATGATTTATTCCAATTTCTGGCAATGACTTTTCATGCAATGATCAGGAAACAGCAAAGAAGAGGATATTGAGCTTTATTTTTTAATTCAGGGGTGAACTGCAGTATTAAATGGGACTAAATGTTTGATTAGTTTGAAATTATGTGACTGCAATGCATAGGCAAATGTTTGAAATATGTTCCAAAATTCTGTTAAAATATGACATTTATAGAATTTATTCTGCCTTTCAGATTTGACTATCCCATTAGTTTTCCAACAACAGTTATTATCTTTATTAAATATCTTTCCAATTGTATGTGAAATAAATGCCCATGTATATGTCTTATAAAATAGAGATGATGTGGTCTTTATACATGGTATTAATATTAATGACTTAGCTGTTTTGATAAAATGTGCATAGTTTGTTTTGTTCAAAAATTCTAATACACATTTATTACACTATGTGCAATTGTACTATTCTAAAGAATTCAGATGCTTATTTATTAATACTGATTCAATATAGTTTAACAATGTTAGACAACTCTTAACTTCTGCTTATGTCATATTATGCAGTGGTAGTTTTTAAATGTCGTATTATTAACCAGTTCTGTAGACTTCAATCATGTTTTTATATTTCCATCTGATGAAAGAGCATTGTTCCTTTTAAACAACTAAACCAATACATTAGCTATTTATTTCCAGTTCCATGAATTTTGTTACATCAGAGACTTTGACAAACCCTTGATAATAGTAAGTTGGGCTATAATAAGTAATTATGTTAATAGTAGGATATCTATTTATAAATCTTTTACAGCATTTCAATATTGCATTTATAAAGTGTGAATTTGTAGGAGCAAAAAAATAAAATGTATAATGCTTTGTGCAGTACCCTTGTATTTATAGTCCTTCTGTTTAATGAATCTATACACTCCCAGATCAGGGTTGCTAGGGGAAAGTGGCTAATGTTATCTCCCCTCTTTATAGAATATATGCCCACAAGCATTTGCACTGCAGTCATTCTACAGTCTAGGTTTGGAAGATTGCTATGATAGATGTATAATAATTTGGAGGCAGATAACACCAATGTACACAACAAGGGCACTTCATTCAATGAAGTATGGCAAGTACAGCAAACCCCCACAATAAACCAAAATGGGGCAGGACTGAATAATGATGCAATTTTATCCCAGTGTGCTAGAACCTCAGAATTTCTTAGTGAGATTAAAATGTGATTAGTAAACCCATGATCCATGCAAAATCAGCCTCACAACTTTGCAACATAGTAAATAAGTATAAAATCACATGTCTGGCCTTCTTGACATGAACTGGTCAATTTTTAGCCCCCAGTTCCCTACCTGGTCAACTCAGATCATTTTTGAATGTGAATAGAATTGACACAGCTGTCACTGCTTGTAAACCACTCTTCCTATTTTTCCATTTCTCTGACATGTATTTTACATCCCTAGATAGCCTAACTTGCAGGTATTACAATTTAAGAAACATTTTTGAAAAACATTTTATTTAAAACGTAACATAAAATAATGCTTAGGAACAAGGCACTGGTCCTTAATTATGGGACTTTAAGTAAGTCTAAGAATGCTATCAAACAGGCCAGTAATGTTCAGCAGTACAAACACAAAGTGATTATAATAGTAATGTTGGAAACCTGTTAGTTATAGCCTGGTGCTAGGGGAGACTTGATACTTGCACTCTTGAAAAGACAAGATGTTTTTTAGTAATGAGTGGAATTTCAAAATTGCTTTATAAATGCTTAGAATGGAAGAAGTTGCATCTAGAGGTAAATCTAACTTATATCAGTATCAGGATGTAGCCTATATCTGTAAAGTTTTTTCTTAATATCCTAATCTGGTAATGGAATTTGAATCATATTATTAAAATGTTAAATACTAGATCAGTAATAACCAGTGGGTGCTTCAAGGAAGATGGCAATGTGGTAAAGGACCGAATATGAGTATAAGTAATGGAAAATAAGCACATGATAAGTAATGACAGAGATTTTAATACCATTTAAAGGAGACTAAAGTATTTCTGCTTCAATGTTAAGGAGGGGAAAAGAAATAAATGAAATTCTGGAGCAGAAAGGATTTCCAAAGCTGAAGCAAAACATTCTTTGACATACCAGTTTCCAGTTCAAAAAAAGTGTTTATGTTTCAAGTGGTAAAAGGAAACAAAACACTCCAGAGAAGAGTGCAGCAGTACAGGGCTATTCCCACTCATTTACATTGACAGATGGCATGTTGATAAACATTTACTTGCCATAGTTAACATGAGACTCTGAGAAAACAATGAGAAGAACAGTTTGTTACTTTTTAAAAATGGTAATTGATTTAGTTACAGTAAAGTCTCAGTTAACCAGAAATCAAGCAAAGGGCACTCTGAAGCAAGCAGCAAAAAAAAAATCAAATAAATGCAGTACAATTTTCATGTGTTGCACTTTTTGTTTTCCACTGCAAAAACATACCTTACATTTTTAGAGTTTTAAAGTTTTAAAAAGGAAGATAGGATTAAATTCCCTCTCTCCCCAACCTGAGAACAAGTCAAACCAAACAAATAGTATATGATACAGTATTAGTCAGGCCTATTTTTAACAGTAACTCTCAAGCAACCAGAAACTTCAGTTATCCGGCATCTACCAATCCCCATCAGTGCCGGTTAACTGACAGTTTACTGTATTTTATCATTTTTCAATCAAAAGCTGGTGATAGTGAAATGAAAACTTAAAGCTACTTATTCATGTAGTACAGCTTTTGTTTTTGTGTTGTAATATACCAAAGAAACATAGAGAGAAAGCAATCCAACAATATAAAACCAAGAATATGGGTTGCATTTATGAAAACAGCTACATATATAAAAAAGCATAACACATCATTGAAGAATTAAGTATCACACTGATAAATCTTCTTGTTGCCTTGTATTATGAGTGTCTTGGTTAGTTCAACTATAGCATTTCTCCTTTGTTTTGAAAAGTGTTTAGTTATGTCTGTATGTATGCATAAAACTGTGTTTAAATTGTAAAAATGGGCAAGAAAAGGTGTCATTTAGTTTCAGTGTGGCTGTCTGTACTTTTTGTTTTTCTGCCATGTATATATGTATGTCTTTTTGAAAAGTTTGTCAAATGTGTTCAAGCCGCAATTTTACAAATAGTGTTTAATACTGATATTGCAATGAAAATGTCAATCAAATAAATCCTAAAGAACATAGTTAGAAATAAATGCAATATCTGCATTTCTCAACATAAAATTTACATTCCTAAAACTCCTAGGCACTGATAAATAGGTTCTTTTAGTAAAGACACTAATTACAGACTATCTTACTTTTACCTGCTCACTCAGTCTTTTGAGGCTGATCCATGTTTGAGTAAGCTGACATATTCTCAGAGTTTTGTTACTTGCTTCTTTGTAGAGGGAGATTTGTACACTCGCTTATTAACACATAATGGGTAGAATGAGGTAGGGCCCTTTGTGAAAGTTCAGTTCAGACATAACTTTGGCCTATCTGTCTCTGAGATATAGTGGCCTTTCAGTAGGAATAATAAAGTCTGGGGGTATGTTCTTCTGCAAAAATGCTTATTTTGTCACACTCAAAATCTGAGCAGACTGAGTATATACATTCTGATTATGTACTTACTCAAGCTGTAATCTGTGAGATCCTGTGACAAAGCAATGTAATGTGAGCTTATCGGTAATGAAGGCTCATAGTAGATCCTTTTAGATTAGATAAGGATGATATTAGTCAAGTGATTCCTTTTCTATATATATAAATTGTTTCCATGATAAAATGCAAATAACGTTTATATTCCAGTGTCCTATAAGTATAGAGGATTACAATCAGGTCACCAATCATATCCTGCTTATGTGTTTGCGACATGGATGCCCAGAAATTTACCTTGATAGCTAAGCTTGAGAGGTGAATCTTGGCATCCATGTCACCCGATCATAATTCTTTGTAGTGCATGGAGCTTTATCTGCTCCCTCTACTGCTGGTTGCAGAAAAAATGCACTGTTTTGCTCACTTTCAAAGCCATAAAAGTTAGTGAGCACTGTCAGAAAGATAGCATAACTCAATCTCTTATGTTTCCACTAATCTTTCATGATTCTCAACATTCCAGAATTTTGCAGAATGTCCAGATTTTTGTCTCATACAGAATGTCCAGATTTTTGCCTCATATGTTTGGTCTGTTCCTCATGAAATCTTTGGTTTTCTGACAAATCATGGAGGACTGAGGTCACTAAATAATGACATATATTTAAGTTTCAGATTTGTAATCTTTAGAAAATGCAATGGACACAAATCCTGTTATTCTAGCAACTTTCCAAGTTTATAAGAGGAAGTCAGGGACCATTACCAGCACAGACAGCAGGGAGAAATAAATCATCGCCATCATTTGCTTGTTATTACTGGCATATTTGACTGCCTAGCATGTGACCTAACCTTAACAGGTTAAGTAGGGGATGCTGAACATTTGCTTAGATCAGGTCTTGCTCTATACTAGCACTTACCTAATTTGTCTTTTTCCGGGTATCAGAGTGTAATCACCTCACTCCATGCACTACAATATGATTGCAAAGTAAGCTGCAACCAAATGGATTTTAACTTGGCAAGACTCCTTTGTCAAGTTATCAAAAGATACTTTAAGATTTCTGTAGTGTGCACACATTCCAGAATCTGGTGTAGTAGCAAATACTATATTGAATTCAGAAACAAAATAATGAAATAAAAAAAAATAGCAATCCAGTTCATGTCTGAATGATATCCAGCTGAGAGTCATTCGTATTTCATAGTAATTAATCATGTAAACTTGTTCTAGTTTGAGTTCACCATTGATAGACCATTTTGTAGGGTACTGCAATAAAGCAGCTAGAAAACAGTAAGGAAATGGTAAGCTTAGTTCTGGTGTATGGTGAATGGTAGGCCCTGAGCCTATGCAAATCCCTTCCATTCCCTTCCATTTGGTTCAGTTTTTGGTAGTGGATGTGATCTACTCCTGCATAGACTCCCATCTGCTAGTGTCTCTAGACTTTGAGACAGCATATGACAAGATCTCACTTATTTTGGCAGTCTTGCAATGGTGTAAAGTCTCAGAAACAAAGTAGAATTAGAGCAGACTGTCTATGAGTAGCCAATGACACAATTACTGACAGCTTTCAGACTCATAGGAGGTTGCAGTGGGAGTAGGTGCACATCAGGATTCATCTCTGCACCCACTGCTGTTCATAATGGTGATGGACTACACCTGTAAGCAGATTGGATGGGTGAGATTAGCAAAACTGCTATATGCAGATAATGTGGCACTACAGGTTGACTCTGATTAGGAACTTCAGCAGATAACAGGGCCCCGGAATTTAGAATTGAAGGCATATGGGATTAAACTGAGTAAAGACAAAACAGCTGTCATAGCACCAAATGGGAGGAAACTAGAAGAAGCTGAACAGTAAGATAGAAGAGAAAATCATGGAACACATTTACAGCTTCAACTATCGGTGAGGGGTGTTTGAGGAGAAGGGAAGTCTGAATGAGGAGGTTATAGCTCGATTCAGAGGAGTTGTGGCCAACTGGCACAAAGTGTCAGGGGTAGTGTGTGACAGAGGAATGCCAAAGAAATGAAAAAGTAAGACATACAAAACAGTGATGAAAGCAGTGCTTTTGTATGACACAGAAATCTGAGCAGTGAAGCCACAGCAGGTGAGGAAGCTTGAAATGATGGAGATGAAGGGCCTGAGACTGGTGGTAAGGTGTAGAGTATTGCACAAACAAAGAAATGAAGACACCAGAGCAGAAACCAAAGTAATCCTAATTGCAGAGAACATAAAGGAGACCATATTACACTGGTTCAGTCACATGCGCAAGAAAGCAGATTTGGTGAAGGAGATTTAGGAGAAACAGGAAGAAGGCAACAGGAAGCATTTTTATCCTGTAGCTAGCGTTCTTCAAAAACTGGATTCATGTTTGCATAATTCTGTTCCCCTTCTATACTCTTCTGCTTTGCTCAATAGGTAAATAACAGTGAAGTTACCATTAATGAGTGCCAAAAATGTATGCACATGTTTTATGATTATGTTTCATGTATTATTTTATGTTTCTGTTTTTTATGACTGTGTATCATGTATTATTATAACTCTGGAAATGTTCTCCATGGGCCTCAGCTGCAAAGGGGGTGCAATAAAGAGTTGGAATTTCCTAGTAAATAAATGCAAGCAAAATAAAATAAAAATAAAAGACATGATGATATCACCTATCCTACATAGTCTGGGAATTGTCCTAAAAACTCCCAGATATTCAATGACAGTGGTGCATGCTATCTGAACTGCACAACCAATATAGGTGGTCATGACAGTAAAGTATGCTGAGTGACTGCAGGAATATCATTTACTACACAACAGGACAGATTTGCTTTGCTTTACATTCAGTATGAAGACAGTTTTTATTATTTGAAAAACAAGCTTCCTCTGGGAATTTGTATGACCTAACCATAGATGGTAAGGCTGTGTTATGTATGCACCAGGGATCAGCTAGATAAACGCAAGGAGATGACAATAAATGACTGAAAAGGAGACCCTACAATTTTGAATCTTCACAGATTACAATGAATTTTCCATTACTTTTTTCCAGGTATTGAACTGTAGGAATAATGTCTTGCCTTGAAAATATAACATTAGATGCAGAATTCTAAATTCAGTAGATGAATGATAGCTCAGCATTATTTTAATCCACAGGACAGAGTTAACCATCTGTCCTTAGAAAGACCAATGCAATGTTTTACTGCAGTCTTGTAATTAGACAAATCACATTTTAAAGGCTTGTTTGAATTGCAGAAATGTCATTCAGACTGAACCCTGCCCATGGAAGCCTACATTCTCCATAGTCCTATTCTGAACTACATTTGCATTTGTTTTTTTTTTTTGAAGTACCAGTGGGTTTAGCTTTTACACTGTATTTTAGATTAAAAAAGATAATACTTTGCCTGACTTTCTATTTTTTCTTTCATTTTATGTTAAATTAAGCTTTTATTTTTTCAGTTTAGTTAAGTTTCTTAATTGTCCATTCTGCTTTGACTTGATGATATACATTTTAGAAAAGCAAGACAGTTCAGAGACAAAGGTGCATTTAATAGTGCCTGAATCCAAACTCTCTGAGAAACTTAAGAAAAACAGTCCCTGTTTACCATAAAGCAGTTTCTTTATATACTATAAAACTATAAGCAACAAATATAACACACATCATTAGTAAGTTCATAAACAAGTAATGATATTTTAACAAAGTTCAAAGAAAAATGAAGAAAAGTTAGCATATCAGAAGCACAGTTCTCCAAAACCAAATCATGCAATTTGACAAGAAGAAAATTCTATTTACCCTATACAGGAAACTGATTTTGGAATGTCCTTGAAGTCAATTTCTGGATAGACATATTTAAAGTGAACAGCCAATATTCCTCCTATTGCAAAATCCCCTGGTGCAGAAAAAGATTTGATGTTTGCACTGTTCAGTTGACAAACTGTCTTTGTTGACTTAAAACCATATGTTTGAAAAAGCAAAATTGTTATGAAAAGAATCATGGACATTTTAATTCCAGATGTTATCTCTTTTAGATAATGGTCATAATGCATACATAATTCCTATTCCTAGCATAGATTATGAATATGTAATACAAAAGAAAATATCTGTTTCATAACTGTGTTTTAAAATGCTATGGTAAACTACAGTTTTCATTTTTTATCTAGTGAACACCTAAACACAAAGACAGTAATAACAACTACTTTTATAATGTGATGCAAGTATGACATAGCTAAAAAAATGATAAACAGTTTCATTACATTCATTTTGGTAAAACCCTGAAGCACATTCTGTATACCTTTGCTATACAATAATTATCTGACAACTGCAGAAGACATGCTTTAACTTAATGAAGGTTTGTATAGTAATTGCTTACAAATAATAATGGCCATCATGGGAGACACGTTAGGATACTATTCTTAAAGTTTTGAAAGTGACTGATAATTGAGGACATTCAATACACTGTACTTCAATTAATATAAATGATTGTTATGCTGCAAATATGTAATGCACTAGTTTTGCGCTTCTGTGTCATTTGGTATTTACTTGTTAACATATCTGAAGGCAGAACTCAGCAAACAGAATAAAGTGAAAGTTAAATGGATCCCATCAGTTAGATAATGTGCCTAACTCACACATGATTAGTAGAGCAAAATCTTATGGTGGCTTTCATAGTCCCAAGGTTTGCACATGTGCAACAGTTATCCACTAAAAGCAGCTTTCCACCTATAGTCAAATAGACTAAGTGCAGGTTATTCATTCTAAGTAAATGCAAAGGCTTTAAATAACACACACTTACTTATGGCAAAATGTAAAGTAGTTGAAGTTAATCCCTAAGTATGTGAGAAGCCCCAAAAACAGTAGTATTTCTATAGTTTTGCATGTTCTTGGATATTGTAATTGAACGTGGCTATGCACATACATGCTTGAAGTGGTTAAGGAATGCAGAGGACAGAACAACTTTTATTATTAACTTTAAAAACTATATAAAGGGATTTTATCTGTGTTGTATGGGGGTATCTTTTGTGGCCATCCTGTTGTTTTCCTTAAAGTGTAGAAAAGGGAAGAGAGAAAGACTGAAAACAGGGAGACATAACAACAAAGGAAACAGAAGAAAAACATAAAGAGGGTTATGCATGAGAAGGTGGGAGAGTAGGGATACTATGTTATTTGCAAGGGATAGACCCCTCCCCCATTTTTCTGTTAGATGGGGAAGAGTGGGTGTGAAGTAGATAACAGGGTGCAGGATAGAATATTAGGAAAGGAGGGGAATAAAAAGAAGTTGAGGTCAGGAGGAACCCCCCCAGTTCACAGGACATCAAATGTTTCTACTGCCTGATAGTGTTACAGTGGATGACCTCAAATTTGGGTGTGTGTAGCTCTATGTTGGTAGTGCTGCGGTCAGTACCAACTGGGGCAGTGAGTCTTCAACCTGCTCAGGAGCATCTTGGACTGGCTGAAGGTGTTTCTTCACTACCTACTTCTCAACATCATCAACCAAGTCACAAAGCCATTGATCAGTGAGGCTTGCCAGGTTGCCATGTGCCAAGATGCCTACAGGACTGCTGAAATCATCCACCACTGTCAGTACATCCCTGGGCACACAGATGGCGAAAGCTTCCTGAAGTGGGTGGGAAGCTGTTGGGCTGCTTTTAAGGTTATCAACATGTTGTAAAAATGAACAGTAATGGGACAGAAAGAAAATCAAGAAGGAGAAAGTAACGCATAATTATAATAAGCGAACGTGTGAGGAGGGTCGAAAGAAAACAAGTAATGCAGACACTAAATGGACTCAAAATTTAATACATCAGTGCAATCTTTATTAACAGTGATATTTTTTTTACTTTTATTAAAACTGTGTTCAAATAAAGGAAAATTCTGAGAAAAGCTTCTGGAAACATGGACATAATCAGTGCACTGCTATGAGGTGATGGTGATTTAAACATTTGCAGTTGGCTCATACTAATGATATATGCTGGCATAACCTAAGAAATGGTAATACACTTGTCCTGAGATTCATTGCAGCATGCTCACATGATGAGCAGCAGTGCGCAATGAATATGGATGCTGCTCATCTCACTTACATGTTAACAGGCCATGGCCAGCAGCACTGTTGGCAGCCATGACACGGTCCAGGGAAGCACAAACACACAAAGTAAACAAAACTGCTTGCCTCCAGGCAAACCTATCATGTGAGCATGCATGGGCAGCTTATATGAAGTAAGGGCAAGCTGATTACAAGAAGCAAGCTGGAGAGAATATTAAATGGTGAGAATGTTCACAGAATACAATGTTAATAGTGCTATGCATTAGAGGGATGGGTAAAAGGAGAATAAATGTGATATTAATGTTGATAACACACCAACTTGAAAGAACAGCTAACAGAGGCAGTGAATAGTGCTTCCACTTATATGCTATTACCTTCAATCACTAATTTAAAACACCTGCTCCATGCACTCTCTTCTTAAAGTCATATGTTGCATAATCAAAAACAGCGGATTATGCAACATATGACTTTAAGAAGAGAGTGCATGGAGCAGGTGTTTTAAATTAGTGATTGAAGGTAATAGCATATACGTGGAAGCATAATTTCAAATATGCATACGTCTGAGGAAGCAGTTGGACACACTGCAAAAGTGCTTATGTTTCATTCCTGTTCTTTGTCGAATAAAGAGTATTTTTGTGGAAGCCACTGGTTGGACTTGCATTCCGCCTGTTTGTTTTTGATATATTCTATCTTTCTTGGTCTGCAAGCCTTTGTTCAGGTCTACAAGGATTTTGTTTGCAGGGACAGTGGATACTTTACATGCTATTTACATAGACTGCAGATATTGAATAAGATATGTATATACAGGGAATGTGTTTGTGATAAGTGATTGTACTGCTGTACTCTCCACAGGCCCAATCACACTTTATGATGAGCTTGCATAATGACATACAGTAATAACTGTGATGTAAGCCACCATGTCCTATAAATCTATACAGTGTAAAAAACAATTACAGTAATACATACATTTTTGGAGGAAGACATGCTGTGCAGATATCAAAATAATGTATATCAATGAGCGATGCCACAGAAATAGGTATTCAGTGTGCGTCATGATGAACACACTTAAAAGGGCTTACAGCACTTCCCTATTGTAATGGGTACTGATCCCATATCTTTAAGGGTGATGCATACTGTGCCTTAAATATTTTGTTTACTTAAGCCACTCCTGTCTGGCACAGTTATCTGGCAGACAGGCAGACAGACAGATGTTACCAGATTCAACCCCCTGCCTATCATACTGCATACTCTACAGAGCTGTGTATTGACTATGTCTGTCATACCACATAACAATGGATCTTGCCACAAATAAATGAAATTAATGAGTGAAGTAATAAAGGACATGTGAGTATAAATTGTACAATATGATTTTATTTATTTTTTATTTATTTATTTCAGTTTGATGACCAGGGAAGTCCACTGGGCCTAAAAGAGCCCATTTTCAGTGGAGGCCTGCGGAGAAAAGCTCCATTTACAAAGGCAAACATACACAACAAAACAAAGTAGTCGTATACTTCACACTGACTATACAATCTGAAATACATTTACAGAATATAAATCCATATACATAGAAGCTCTAGTGCAGTGAGTAAACACACAAAACAAATAAGTAAGCTACTTCATGCTGACTATACAATATTAAAATACATTTACAAAATAAGAATTCATTAACAGAGTATAAAATGGTGCAGTAAAAACAGTCTTATAGTATTTACAGAGTGTAGCATTTAGACAAAATAATAGCTGGAGTTTAGTAATAAACAAAGTTTGGAGTGAGTAGAAGTAGGAGTGGCTAGGGAAAGACTGAAAGTGCTGAATAGATGCAGGAGAAGGATATTGCTATACTCGAAGAAAAAAGTAGTGGACAGATGTAGTTAGTGGGGGGACTTATGTTGGAGAAGAGCATGGGCATTCCCACTTTGAAGATAGGTAGGAGCAGAGGAGGGATTTGAAGTTGGCATGATTTGTAGTATTCCAAAGGGAGGGAGGAAGTGAGTTCCATAATTTAGCTAAGGAGCAGAACAGCAGAAGGTGCCTGGGGGGGTCATGAAGGTTTGTAGATTCTGAGATGGATAAGTGAAAGTTCTTGATGAATATATTGAAGAGTAAGGAGATAAGAACAGAACCTTGGGGAACACCAGTAGGAGTGTGTAGGAAGGAAGGAAGAAGTTGAGTATTTCTGTTATACAGCCTGTTGCTTTAGGAGAGGTAGCTAGAGAACCAGGCTATGGTGGAAGGAAGAGGTTGAGAGAAGAGATTTGAGATAGAGTATAGAGTGGGAGACAGCATCAAAGGCTTTGGATAGGCCTAGGAACTGGATAGATATGATTTTGCCAGAGTCACAAGCTTGCTTAATGGTCTCAAGGAAGGAGAGGAGGGCAGTGATGGTACTGTGGCCAGGGTGGAAACCATGCTGTGTGGGGGTAAGGAGGTTATCGTGTGTTAGATATGGCATCAGTTGTGAATGAATATATTTTCCAGGATTTTTGAGAGTGGAGAAAGGAAGGCAATAGGTCTGAAATTGATGGTGTCGGTGTTTTTACCTCCCTTGTGGAGTGGAATGATGAATGCTTGTCTCTTGTTCTCTCCTTGTCAGAATGATGACTAGGAGTTAGCTAATTCAATGTTCACACAACTGTGAGCAGCACAGCATCAATGTTTCTAAGCCAAGAAAGCTGTTCCTGTTGTTTTATACAACAGCATTGTCCCAGAATTGAATCACACTTTCTATCCATGTAGACATGCTATACAAGTTATTACTCAAGGCATGTGCTGCAGGAGCACTAACACCATCACATTCGTAGAACAACTGTTTCACTGGCTGGAAATTACAAAGTGAGTTTATACTTCTTTCTCCAGAGTAATAACTTCATTCAGTGTTGTTTGTGTAATGTCAGTACATTTATACAATGCTGGACTTTGATGAAATTAAACAGCAAACTATTTAAGCCCACAAGCTAATGATGTGTATGAATCCCATATGCCACAGTGGAAGTCTCAACAAAGCTGTGAGACTCCACCCATGTGAAATCACATCAAATGATTGTGTTGTAATGAATCTATATGAGAAAAAAGGGATGGAGGAGTTTCACCCACTGTAATTGTACACATCAGATGTTTATGTCATTCATGCATAACAGTATTAGGACACACAATGCTACATTCTGTCAATGTGGGTTTTGAACACCTGACTTGTAACAGCAAAAGCTACATGATATTGTGAAGAATAAATGTGTCATGGTGCAAGTGTTGCTAACGTTGTGAGATATTTGGGTCTTTGAAGATGTGATATAATGTTATTGCTGCAAAGGATATGTGTATCTGTGCCTGTAATTTCTTTAAAAGACTGAAGCCATATACTGTCATGCAACATTGCATGCTGCTAGGAATACCCAAACACACAAGATGCGTACTGCAGTCATCACTGTGACAGGAGATGGCAATCATGCACAATGTGGGGATAATCATGGATTAAAACACGTCTTCCTAAGACAACAGTATAAAGAACAATATCTCATGTTCTCACGTTATAAGAAAAACCTTAGTAGTTAGAAAGCCAAATGTCATCCCATGGCATCATTATTATTCAATAAAGTATTTCTGTGTGAAAAATTAGCATAAATTCTTGTAATAGAAATACCCAGCTATACATGTATACAGCAGATAGCTGGGTGACAACATTGTTACCCACATATACATTCACAGTCATACTGACACAAATGAGTCTAAGGAGTAAGGTCTGGATTTGAACAGACTACCCAAGATCACAAAGGACAGAACACTGCCTAAATCACACACACCACACGAGGTACTGGCTCGCAATTGTGGCAGTGTACATTTGAATGGATGACATCACTTTTGTTTAATGCCATGATGTTCTTCTAAAAAGGTATGAAAATGGTTGAAGTGCATAGTAAATACACAGCTACACATGCTATATGCATTAGAAGCCTTCCCTATGCTCTCACATTAGTCAGTCATTGCTGGATTCAAACCTCTCCCTTCTTTATTTACACAGTGTGCAGATCACTGCATCAACAGCCAGGACCACAAAATAACTCATGCTACACCTGTGAATTGGTTCATTTTTGATAAAATAATGTAAACATTGTGTTTTCAAAATGGGTACGGCCTGGGGGTAATACAAATTTATACAGTAGACCCATGTCTGTGAAAATATGTCTCCTAAGTGGAACTTTACATAAGGTCTGTTGCTACTGACACAATTGAACATGACAGTACACAAAGTCGCATTAGTTAACCAGTGTTGGATTTAGAATCCCCTACCTACTGAGTTACACAATCCATAGAACACAGAATTAGTTACAAGCACCACATCTAACTTTGTTTGTATAACTTGTATAACTTGAGCACTAATCCAGGCATTCTTTAAAGTATTCAATTGTATTTATTACTGCTTGGTAGTAACTTGATTAAAGTGTAGCTATCAGTCTAAGTCTTTTGGATTAAGCACTTGGGCTTCAGGCCAGTTATTTTACATTAAGAAGGTTTGTGGTCTGCACTCTTGTGGGAGGAGAGGCTGGACTCTGCCCTCCTGAGCTGGGAATTTATGGTTAAAGGCTTACAGTGCCTGCATATTTGAACTGTTTCTTACTGAAATTGGTACACCTTGTTTGCTGTAGCATAGACTAGATCCAGGCCTGCTGAATCTAGCTTTATTTGTATGCTGCTTGTTTGTTTGCTTGTTATTTCCCTGAAACACTAATTCCACCTAAAACGCGGCTTTTCAGTGCTTCTGTGGATCCCTAGTGATATCTGCATTGCTTACTGTACTTATTTCCTTGTTTCACTTGAAAGAAAGTTACTGTTTGTCGTTTTTTGTATTTAAGTTACCTGTAACACATTGCATTTAAGTTACCTGGCACTTGCTCACTAAAGCAATTATATAAGTCAGCACTAAAATATTAAAAGCACTACACCCTCACAAACTCCCCTTGAGTACCTCATTCCCCATTGGCCCTTTTTTTCAATTATAAAGGAATTCCCAATACTATTCTAGCATGTCCAAAGGTCAGTTGTCAATCTCCTCTCCAGTCCAGCTGGTGAATCTGGGAATCTTGAGGCAATGTTACAACTGCCTCATGTACACAGAAAACCCTCTCCTCCTCCCAACAAATTCCAACACATGTGAGAGATGCAACCATATAGCCATACTGGAGGCTAAGCTCTCTCAACTCAATACTGGTGAAACCAGTCAGGAGGAGAAGGTAACCACACTCACTACAATTCCAGTCTCACATAGACCTACCATGACAGCAAACCAAACACATAAACACACAAAAACATACTTGGAGGCTCTAAATTAAAATCTGCCTAAGCAGCAGAGACCTCCAAAGCAGACACCCAAGCAACCGCTACCCCAAAACAAAACACGTGCAACACATAGCTCACAAAGCCAGTGTGCCGAACAGTCACAGCCCTTAAGGCTAAACAACACACCTGATACACTTGTAATAGGTGACTCTATCGTCAGGCACACTGACGTCCCGCTCACCAGGCTGAACAAGGAGAAGGTCACGATGAGCTGCCTGTCGGGCGCTAGGATCCGCCACATAACACAAGCACTCAGGTCACTCCAAGGCAAGTACAAATATGACTCAGTCATTGTCCATGCTGGTGTGAATGACCTGAGACGTACCTCCTTGGACTACATGAAAAGAGACATAGAGGAGCTCTCTGAGCATGTAGCCCAGGCCAGTATGACCCTGGCCTTGAGTAGCATCTTACCCTCACCAAGAATGATGCCACAATATGAAGACAAGATGATCAATTTCAACAATTGGCTTAAGTATTGGTGTCATTCAAAGGGGATCCAATGCCTGTCAGCCTGGGATGATATGCTCGACAAGCCACGATGCTTCACTAGTTACGGCTTTTACCTGTCACCCCTGGGCTTTCGGATATTGGCAAAGGCTCTTGCTACCCCCATAGTGCCTTTTTTAGGCAAGGCTCAAAAGACAAACCCACCTCCATAGGTATCACAAGGGATAAGAAAGTAAGAGTAATGCTACTCAACGCCAAAAGTCTAAACCTCAAGATGCATGCACTCGAAACTCTCCTTAGCATGGAGAACATCGATATCTGTGCAGTAACAGAAACCTGGTTCAGGGCTCCTGAGAGCACCCCAGCACTACCAGGTTATACCTCATACCATGCTTTTTGGCCCCAAAACTTGGACCGAATCACAAAAGGAGGGGGAGTATCGATATTCATCAAAGATACCCACACCTCCAGGTTGGTGGCAAAGCACGAAGCATCAGAGACTATCCATGTGCAACTAACAGTGGGTAAAACTGCCTTCCAGTTTATAGCCTGCTACAGACCACCCTCCCAAACCCAGAAACCCCACTCGGCCTTCCTGAGAACAGTGGAAAATATGAAGGTCTCTCCAAACACCATTATATTGGGCGACTTCAAATGCCCAAACATAGACTGGGAGCATTACTCTAGCTCCAGCACCCTTGCCCAAAGGTTCCTAGAATTTATAAACTCAAATGCTATGGAACAACTTGTTACCACTCCCACAAGAGAGGAAAACATACTGGACCTGATCATCACCAACATGGGGACTCTATGCTCCAGACCAGAAGTGTATCCCTCACTGGTAAGATCAGACCATAAACTAATCTCACTGGATATTCACATCCAGACTCCACCCCCTGCCCTGAAAACCACAGTGAAAAACTTCTCTAAAGCAAATTTCACACTCCTCAAAACCAAGGTGGAATCCTTCAAAGCCCCCGGGCCTGTGGAAAATACGGCCCAGACCGCAGAATCCTTTATAAATGCATTCTATGAACACCTTCAGGAATGCATGTATCATGCAATCCCAAATAAAACCAAGACCCAATCCTCCAAAGGCAGATGTCCTGTCTGGTGGAGCCCAGCCATAAACAAACTATACAATAGAAGGAGGAAGCTACTACATGATAAAGCAAAATCCCAAAAAGGGAAGGCATCTCTGATCAGTATTAGCAAAAAACTACAGGCACTCATAAAATCGTCTAAGGCCAGCTTCGAGAGAAAAATTGCACAGGACACTAAGGATAATCACAAGGCTTTCTTTAGTTATGTTAGGAACCTGGGTGGGAATTCCCAGATATGCTCAGAATTAGTCCAAAATGACAAAAAATACACAGAACCCACAGACATTCCCAACATCCTAGCTGACAGGTTCAGCGCAAACTCCCCCCCCCACCACCAAAAGGGCAAATATTGATCCCAGCAGAGTGCTGCCCCCCTGACATCTCAGATGCTCAGGTAAGAGCTGCCCTCTCCAAAGCAAAAAACACAGCATCAGTGGGACCAGACGGGGTCCCGGGCTGCATCCTACATGAACTCCAAGAAGAGCTAAACCCAAACATAAAACTACTGTTCAATCTCAGCCTTACTACAGGATATGTACCTAAAGAGTGGCGTACAGCAACAGTGGTCCCTCTCCACAAAGGTGGTGCCTCAACGGATCCTGGAAACTATCGTCCCATAAGCCTGACTAGCTTGGTCTGCAAAGCTATGGAAAGGATCATCATGGACCTCATAAATAAAGATATTGGGGACCTACAAACACTGGATCCTACCCAGTTCGGCTTTTTTAAGGGCAGATCCTGCTTCTTAAACCTGGTTGATTTCTTTGAAACAGTCACCAAGGCCATTGACGAGGGGAAGGTGGTCCATACAGCCTACCTGGACCTCGTAAAAGCCTTCGATACAATACCCCACTCGGGCATTATAGATAAGTTCACCAGCTTAAATATAAACCCCTATGTCACTAGATGGGTTGCAAACTGGCTCAAGAACAGAACCCACATGGTTAGAATTGCTGGAGCCATGTCAGACTCCAAACCAGTTACAAGTGGCATCCCACAAGGCTCATTCCTGGAACCTTTCTTGTTCGGTATATATTTCTCGTAGGTACAGGCCAACACGGAAGGACTGTGGCTGACTAAGTTTGCAGATGACTGCAAACTGGGCACCATAATCGACTCTCCAGTCGACATAAGCATCCTCCAAAAGGGCCTCATAGAAACAGACAACTGGTGCCAGAGCTATGGCCTCAAGCTAAACGCCAAAAAGTGTATAGTCATCCCCTTTGGCAAAAACAAAGTGCCCACAAATTACCACATAGGTGGTAATCCATTAAGTACAGAAGAAGTAATTAGGGACCTGGGGACCCAAGTTGATAGCAATCTCCCATTTGACAACCACGTGGCCAAAGTGGTTAGAAAAACATTTTATATATCCCACCTAATCATGAAGGGATTCACATCTAGATCAGGGGAGGTCATCGTGCCTCTTTACTCATCCCTCATCAGGCCCATAATTGAGTACAATGCCCCTTTTGGGATGTACCTTACCAGACACCTGCAGCAACTGGAAAGACCCCAAAAGTACCTCACCAGGAGGATCATAGGGCTCAAACAGATGCCATATGCTGCCCGGTTAAAGAAACTCCAGCTCTACTCAGTGGCATACCACCTGCTCAGAGGCGATCTGTGCCTGACGTATAAAGCCATGTCCAACCCGGAATTAATGGACATGCTGCACCTCAGAAAATCCTAATCCCATAGAACTACACGCTCGAGAGACTTGAACCTCAGCACTGAAATAAATAGGACATGCTGGAGGGACAGATTCATAACCCAGAGGCTCCCTTCACTCTGGAATAAAATCCCAGTCCAGGTTAGGCAGAGTCCCTCATTGACTTTCTTCAAGAGGAATCTTGATGAGTGGATGGGAGATCGTAGGTTTACCCTGGGTATCACTTCTGTGTCACTGTTAGACAGAGGCACAGTATACTAACCTCGAAAAAGGGCATAGCAAAATTAATTAAAATGGGTGGCGAAAGCCAAACACACTCTGGCTAGGCTTATAAATGCCCTAGAGCAGATAGCCTAGTATGAACCTATGAACCTATAACTCACACTTGTAAGGAGGGACAGTGCACATTTGACATGATGACCTCATCAGTGTAATGCAGAGAAGATGGTTGTGGTAAAAGCAGGAGAAGGAGATGGGGGAATCCTCTCCCAGGTTAAATGTTCTCATGAGTGGAACTTGATACAGCATGTCTGTTCAAGAAACTGTTTGTATCTGACACTGAAGTCACACACAATTTTCCCTTTGTGAGAAATGGACCCCATATCTATCGAGTTACAAAATCTATAGAATACAGCATAAGCTGCAAGTGCAACAAGAGAAGTGTAACTTTCTTAGTGAAAGACTAAAAAAAGTCTTTCAGCTTTTCCCGGTTTGGGGTCGCCACAGCGGAACTCCGGTCTGCACATGATTGGCAGTGGATTTTTATGGTGCCAAGTTGCCAGCCTGACGCCCAACCTTCAAAGAAGGCACGCCCATTCATGCTCTCACCTACCTGCATGTCTTTAGCATCACTTGACTGCGGGGAGGACATGCAGACTCCACACAGAAGGCACTCCAGCTGAGAATCGAATGGGAGAACCTCTTGCTGTGAGGCGACAATGCTAACCACTGCACCACCGTGGCACTTATGAAATTATAACCTCATCAGTGAGTTACAGAGAACATGTTTGTGATAAAAGTGGGATAAGGGGATGGAAGAATCCTTTCCCAGGTTAAATTGTCCCTTGACTTGAAGTTCGTACACACACACATACACACACACACACACACACACACACACACACACACACACACACACACACACACACACACACACACACACACACGTGTTTACCTATCTAGTTATGCAATCTAGAAAACACAGTATTAGCCACAACTGCCTCAGGTCTGACTGTTAAGGGGAGAGAAAGTGCATTTTTGACAGGATGACCTCATCACTGTGTTGTAGAGAGCATGTCTGCATTAAAAGTGGGATAAAGTATAAAGGGAACTGTGTCCAAAGTTAAATTCCTCTCCTGAGTGGAAGTGGACACAGTACATCTGCGGATGAGGCTTTGCTTCCTGTCATTAGAACTACACACAGCTTCAAGACTGTGATAACTGAGCCTCTTATGAATCTAATTATATAATCTAGAAATATACTATTAGCCTCAGGCATCACAGGAAAAGTATGACTCAAGTGCAGACAGTGCACTTTTGACAGGATGACCTCATCAGTGTGTTGCAGAGAGGATGCTTCTGTTAAAAATGGGATAAAATGCAGAGGGAGCTGTGAGCAAAGTTAAATTATTTTCCTCATGAAAATTGTAAAATCCCATAACATGTACATTACATACATTAGCCTAAAATATGAAACAGTAAAAAGTGATGATACAGAAGTGTGAACACTTAGAGACATGGAGACAGTAATGGAGACACACTATAAATGTTATATTTTCCTTGAGGCATTTTTTAACTTCCTTGAGGTGTGCTAATGTTATAGTTTTCAAGACTAGTAATCTGCCATGCTATGTACAATCAACTGTTTCCAGTAGTGAAAGAGCAAACATCAGAAAGTATGACCATGACTGAAACATAAGTAGGATAATGGTGGGTTATTAAGATATGTTATAAAAAATAAATATGTATGTGTGTATACACACATACACACACCTGCTCGTGCCTGCACACACACACACACACACACACACACACACACACACACACACACACACACACACACACACACACACACACACACACACACACACATGCACGCACGCACGCACACACATATACATACGGTGTATGTGTGTATATATATATATATATATATATATATATATATATATATATATATATATATAGATATATATATATATATATATATATATATATATAGATATATATAGATATATATATATATATAGAGAGAGAGAGAGAGAATTAGATGAATGGCATATCACATTAAATTAGTTTTTCAAAACATAACCCAATATGAGAAATACATGGGTTCACCTTGGCCACATCCAGTATGGAGGAAAGGCATTAATGTGTCATAAAAGCAGTCTATCTCAATGGTATTCTATGACTAATAGAATCACATTTCACTATGCCATATCAGATATCTGTTTTCAAAGTTAATAATTGCATTTGCCAACATTTAATTGTTAATGTCATGCAGTACTGCAGTTAATATCATCTAAATGCTATCCTGAAAAAAGTCTAATGTCTGTTTCTAGATACTGAACCCACCCGCAATTAAAAATATGTAATCATTGCCTACTACAGTCACCAAGAGCTATTGGAGCAGGCATGTATGCTTGATCTCAAAGTTAATGCATGCCTGTTCAAGGTGATATACGATGATGGACTGAAAATTCTTCTCTGCTTTGCATTCAGACCTGATGCATACTTACCCTGTGCCTCTCTGAGGTGAGTTAGTCTCTCCTGATGTGCCTCATTGTTTTCTTCTAACTGTGCTGCAACTGTGCAGTATAGAAAAGAAAAACAGATACATGAAAACATAGTGAATAACTGCATTGACTGACTAAATAATGCCATATCATAGACAGGTGATAGTTCGGTATACATACACAGATGAGAGGTGATTTTAGTCTTAAGTTCATCCTCCCTTTGGATCAGGAGGGCCTGCTTGTGCTTCTTCATGTCACTATAGTGGTGGCAACATTGCTCCCCAGTGCATGGGATACCAGTTACATTGCAGACAGCCTTGGCCAAGTTATTCCAAGTCTCATCCTTATAATGAGGCTTAGTATATTCCCCCTGCAGTAGCCTCTGGCTGTAGAACTTTCCGAGGAGTGTCACAAAATCCTGGACTCCCCAACACCCCACTTTTGTGCTCTAAATGAAACACCATCCCCCCTTTTTCAGCCACGTCAAGATAGAAATATAAGTCTGAATCAGTGCCCTGTTTTGATCTCATGTGTAACAGCTGGTGCGCAAAGATGCACAGCCTTGCCAACTGAATTTACACAATCGGAAGCACAGCAATGGCTTGGCAGACATATTGGCACTGATTACATCAAAAAGAACAGAAGGTGTGAAATATGACAGGGAGATTTGGCCATGTATGATGCTGAAACTATTGACACATGTTCTAATGTTAAACACTGAAATACTTCATCTGATCATTCTAATCATTGTTGGTTGGAGAAAAATTGTATGACTTGTGACATATTGGCCTGCTGGAAGTTACAGACTGGTAAGATTAAGTAGTGTCACCTGGGGATCAAACCCATAAGTAAAAAAGGATAATATGTTAAACTTTGTGTATTAACTGTCAGTGTCGTGGGAACTTACTTTTTAACAGGGGCATTAGAACTACAGTAAGGTAACAATGACTGGATATGTGAGTAATTAATCATGGCTCTTCATTTCTATTTAAATGGCAGTATTTGTGTTTGAAGATATATTTCAGATGCATGTAGTTGCATATCCTGAGCAATACATGCTGGGTTGTGTTACTTACATACATACTTCATAAGACATACTGTCCTAAACGCATAACTCTGATATGTAATAACTCACAATAATTATAACAAAATATTGTGTATATCATACCGATGCAAGTGCATTCTAAATTAAATATCATCACTGTCATATTTAGCATAAGTTACACACATTATTTTGGACTTCTAAAGCAAGCATTGCTGATATGTCTTGCAAAAAACATGGTTATAATACTCATTTGTATTTAGTATTGCATTTCTAATAAAAATGCTGTGACAAATGGCATTCTGACCCCGTTTGTAAAAGTATCTACAAACTGGATTCAAACGCTGCATTATCTGTCTTATTTTCTAAGCTTATGTCACTTGCACCTTATGCCACACAGAAAGCTTCCTGACAGGTGTGTTTTCTTTACTGAATATAATTTAGTGTGTTGATGGGCACAAATTGGAGTTAGGTTTGTTAGTGCTACAGAAGGCAGACTAAATTAAAATTTTTATTTTTTTCATTAGGATGTGAACTGGGTTTGTTCGCTACTGAGTAGATCATAAATACAAAAGGCATTATTAAACAACAAAAAAAAGAAAAGAAAAGAAAAAAAATCAATTTGTCTGTGCAAAAAGAATGAAAGGAAATTTATTTCAAACAGAGGGTATATTGAGCAATGACCAGAGCAAGAAGTGCATTACAGTGACACATTCATCCTTCTCAAATCTCATTACATCAGGAATTTAATTTCTGGCACATATTATCAGAACTGTACTCAATGCCAAATAATGTGGAAGTAGACAAACAACAGCTCACATGTTGTTAACAATACTGAGAAGAGTTGAGCTTTAAACAACAATAGAATGATCTAAAAAAATGTGTATAAATATGTATTCAGACCACCCTCTAAAATCATCAGTTTTTTGGATTTGAACACTGCACCACCTGTCTTATTTCTATAAATTCAATTCACTTACACCTTGTGCCATATGAAAGTTGCCTGACAGGTGCGTTTTCATCACTGAGTACTATCCAGAGTGCTGATGGCTGCACAATGGAATCAAGCTTGTTTGTGCTACAGAAGTTAGCCCAAACTAAATTTTCACTTTTTTCCTTGGGAAGTGAATCATGTTTGTTCGCTACCACATGGAGGGCAAATGCAAAAGGAAATAAACCATTTTTTGAACGATTACCTTGTATTGCAAAATAATGTGTAATGGGGATAGATAGATAGATAGATAGATAGATAGATAGATAGATAGATAGATAGATAGATAGATAGATAGATAGCAGTTTTTATAGCATTAAAATGACACAGTCATCCTTTTCACATCTGCTTACAACAGCATAAGTAGCAATTAGGTAGCACATCATCAGGATTTCATGTAATGGCAATTTATTTGAAAGGGGACACACAGAGAATGACAGGAGGTCATTCTTGCCACAGTATATACAATTACTCATGACAAACGTTTACAATTTACTTTATAACTGTCATGATGAATACTTGTGAGATATGAATAAATTATCCAGTGTGTATATGTGACATGTATGTCCACATTATTCATGTTCCTGCTTTTGTGTTAGCACAATGTACAAAATGTCATATGTCACATCATCCAAAGCACATACTGTTATTAATAATGAGAAGAAGTGAGTTGACAACACCTTTGCAACATCAGTTCACAGGGACTACAAACTTTTTTTTATCATTTATCAGACTTTAGCCTATTTCATATACAACATTGATTATAAGTATTTGTTCTGAATCCAGTCATCAGAATTATCTGCAAACCAAATTTGAACTTTGTACATTATGTTGCCTCTTTCTTTAAGATCACTTCACTTATAACTTGTAACACAGAGATAGCTGACAGAATTTCTTCACTCACTACTGTCCAGAGTGCTGATGAACGTACATCAGTGACAGTCTCAGTTGTGCTTCTCAAGGCATTTCAAATTAAAATTTTGAGTTTTTACCTTAGGAAGTGAGCTATTGCTTACTGCTAGACAATGTTGTTAGTCAAGAATGCACAAGACCAAACAGCATGCATAGGAAGCAGGAAACATTTTATATAAAGTAAGTAAACTCTATGAAACATTTATTTAAAATGTACATTTCTGATGTTACCTCCATTTTGCTGTCTTTCGACATGAACATGTTTATTTATTTAGTTAGTTAGTTAGTTAGTTATTTAAATTTGATTACTGGGAAAGTCCAACTGGGTAGAAGCCCATTTTCAGTAGAGGCTTGGATAGAAAAGCTCCAAATTATTACAAAACATTTTAAGAACAACAATTTTAAAATCTTCAAAACTAAAACAAAAACATCCACAGTTTAAATAATCATAACAAATTAGACATAATAGAAAAACATTGGTTAAGAACTGATACAAGGTATATGACAATTATTTAATATCAAGAGACATTTTAGACAGTTTATAGTGAAATTAAAGGTAAGTTAGTCTAATACAAATAAGAATTGCAATATGAAGAGAAGGAAAAACAAGCTTATGGTATATTTAGAGAAAAAGTCAGGGAAGAGAATTAGATAGCAGTGAGGAAATAAGTGAAGAGGGTTGAGTAAGGAGGTATAAGGAATGAAAATGTACTTGATTACATTTAGAGACATAATTTATCCAGGTTTTAAGCAAGAACAAAGCAAGATTTTAGTTAGGAAGTCTTTCAGAGTGGTTTTCAAAGATGGGGGAGAGGGTATAGGCCGATGGATACAGATAAGGAGTTCCAGGCCTTCGCAACCTTGTACGAGTACAGACAATGCCCAGCAGATGTGCTCAGTTTGTATGCTACTTAAACATCAGTACATTCACACAAACAGCACACACTCTGGATTTGAGCCATCAGACTAGTGAATTAATGACAAACAATTCAGATTACTATCAATATTTTTACAGACACAGATGTATGAGAGGCAGAATAAAAATTAGATTACATATAAGGAAGATATGGTATTGTATCAATTCACATTAAAACTGCAACAGAAACAAGCTCTGAAAGCTGTCCTATGTAATTTGCCAGTAGGATGTGTGAATGAATGTGATTTTAGAAACAGATAAGGTGATATTTCCTCAGGACTATAACAAAACTATTAGCAACACTGCAGCTGTTTTTTGTCTTTATTTTGGGAGCAGCATTCCCCTAATCTATGATTTTCTAACAACAATGATATCTGCCTGTTTTACTATTGATATGTGTTTCAATTAATAATGTACATCCTTAGAACTGCAGAATGGTTACTTAAATGCACAAAGTGTGGATATAAAGAAGTCCTAAGAAAGTTAGGAATATTGTTCTCCTAACTTAGTCAATGTAATTTCAGAATTTAGTGTTAAGTCTCTTCTCCCTGACACACCCTTGATAAGTGAACATCAAAGAGGACAGTCTGTAAAACATTGGTTGTTCCTGCAATCAGAGTAATCATTCACACTTGCAAGCCCTTAGTAAGTAACACTTCTTAGTGTTTGTCCTTGCAGAGGTAGGGCATGTGCTTGCAATCTTGTATATCCTTACACTATGTTTACATTCACTGCGTGTAGTGCAGATTTTTGAATTTTTGAATGCTAGTGAGTTCATACTTTGTATATTTAAAGTGTTCAGCCAGCGGAATCTGCTCTATATCAAGGTGCTTGTATAGGCAAAGAAAATGTAGCATGGTAGGGGATATTGTTGGGATCCATAGAGCTCCTTGCTCCTATTTGCTTGCAGTATGTGTTGCTAGTTTCACAAATAGCTTTATGCAAAGGTATGTTGCTGATTTTTTACAAAATGCATGCATGTATGCATATCACAATATACCCATTGCTTTACTGTATTCATTGTTTGCCCCTTGATGGTGGCATAGGGATGTACATCGTGTTTTTTTTTTTCATTACAAATGTTTGTAAAGAATTTAATATGGCGTTATGGACAATTTATGGGCAATTTTGTATGCTCATCTGATTAGTTATTATAGAAGAGTGTTGTATCACTTAGTAGCAAGGTCAGGGTTTGATCTTTACAGCCCACAAAATGTGCTAAGCCTGTGATATGTAACTGACCTTCCTCCATGCAAATATACATTCAGCAACAGTTTTACCCATTTGGCACCACAGCAGAAGATTTACACATAATTGTTGACATCGGTTCTGTTATGAAGGATGGAGCCAGTGTGTGTACTGCTGAACTTCCAAATAAGCAGGACAATTTAATAATAAATTCAATAATTCACACTCCCTTCTTTGGTGTTAGGCTTGTCCTCATATATCCCCCACCACCTCCCTGTGCCAATGATGATGATGACCATGCCCTGCCATTTAGACATTGTTTATGCACTTCTGGTTGCATATCTGTGTGGGAAAATGAATTGCTTGGTGCACATTATTAGGCAAAATCCATAGCTGGATATTGCAGACGTCAGTCATACACTAGTACTGACATTACTGTACACAGGAAATATGTCGCATCTTAGGGACATATAACTACTTGCATATGGGACTAAGCAGTTATCTAACTTATATTTTTTTTTCAAACCAGTTTCACACTTACCTTGGGCTTCGTATGAAGGTGAAAGAGGTTGCATATGTCCTCTACTGTTTCTTAGTCTACCTGGTATCACTCTACAATTTCTGTAACATGCAGTCCACAATAAGTCAAATGGGGTATAAACTGCCTTCTTCTTGACAGAGGTCTGGTTTAAAGCCTGTTGCTATACAGCATGGTAATAGCAGCAGCAGAACCTAACGTGCTTTTTTACTAAGTGTAATCATGCTGTATTCCAAAGAGGTGTGGATTTCAGGGCAAATGGCTACACTATGTGAACATGATTGGTTTATAGGATACTGAACAGCTCTGTCATGCTGGATTGGCTAGTTAACACATAATTCAGCTACTTGTGAGCTACTTATGCTTTTATTAGCTTATTCTGCTGTTTAATACTAAATATAACTCTATTGTGTTAGTGGTACATGGCAATGTGATGCTTACACAATAGCCATTCTTGAATCCAGCCCTTTATATCTCTGCCTGATTTGGGTTGTGTTGCAGATGCCTACAGAAAGCACTCTACTTCTTCTACTATCTTTGTGTATGAATTACTTTTGCTTTTTTAGTTATAAAATAATAAGAAATATAAAAAAATAATTTATTTCTTACAATTTCTTTTATAAATGTCAAAATGTATTTACTTATTTTGGCATGATCACAAGTACCCTCAGTCATTTAAGTCTCCTTTTCTCTTGAGTTTAGTTGTAAATAATCTCCTCTTCAGCTGCATATAGAACACAAAGAATGGCTGTCGAACTTAAATGCCTGTTTTACAATAATTCATACATAATAATGTTTATAAGGCAGAAAGACACAAGTTATTGCTGCACTTGCTTAAGATGTACACTTTCTTCTGTACTCATTTTTATTGATTTTTTTTTGCTATATACTTCCATTTATTAAGCAGAAAAACAGCAAAGCACAGAATTTCATACTTTTGTTGTAACTAATCCACCTGTGCTAATCAGTATTTCCTTTTCAATGGAAGTTGAACTACAAGGGCTCCTTGACTTCTGTCCAATTGTTACTTTTTGATGTCTCTGCACAGTTTGCCTATTGGAAGAGTTTGTACTTTATGCAACCTTTTTAACAATTCTTTTGTAGTTTCTGCTTTTCCCTATGTCTTACATACAATACGTGCAGTTTTAAATAATATCTAAGCAACAGACTCGTAACTTCTTATCACAGAAACAGAAGTAGTATACACTTACCCACAGACACATATACACATAGGAATGCAGCAAATGAAAGGAAGTGGTGACATCCTTCAATTTCAACAAAAAATTTACTTTTACATGATGTATGCACAGGAAATATTTCATGGCAATGTGTGCTTTCATAATTTGCTGCTTAATAAAGTAAGCATGTAAAGGGGGTTAAATAGAAATGCATGAAGTCTACATGCAGACTGAATGAAACAGTGCATTTCTCAGTTACCTCAGTGCTGATCATTAAGATCCTACTGAACTGGGTGCAGTGGCTAAGTTCAATCATCATGTATATGCAGTTAATATTTTGAAAGAAAACACTTTCTTATGCAATTATCATATTAATAATTATTTTGTGGCCTGCAGAAACCAATGACTGGATTCATGACTGGCTACACTACGTGCATCTATTGTGTACACAGTGCCTGGTATTCATCAAATGGTTGAACACTTATTATAGAGCCTCAAAACGAGAATAAATGGCAGTATATGCTAATGAAACCAAGAGTAGCTGAATTACATGCTAATTAAGCAATTCAACATGGCAGAGTAATCAGGAACCCATACAAAAATTGTGTACACTTAGAGTAGCCATTTGCCCTGCAGTCCAAAACTCTTTGTGTTACAGCCACAACTACACTTATAGAAAAGAAAAACATGTTAAGAGATGTTGTTGCCATCGTTAATCTGTATGTGCAACAGGCTTTATTCAAGGTGCTGCTGCTGCCAGACCATAGCCAAGAAGAAGAGTGTTCAGACCATGTTTTATTTACCAAGGACTACATGACACAGAAATTACAGAGTGATACTGGGTGGACAGGAATACAATAGCGGAAATATGCAACCTCTGCTACCTTTACCTGAGGCTCCAGGGAAATCACGGAGAATCCATTCCAGTGGAAACAAAGGTACTTCTAGCCTTAAATATACTAGCTATGGGTACTTTTTAGAGACACACAGGGGATATATTAAGGGTGGCACAGGCCTCAGCTTCCAGAATATTACATCAGTTTCTAAATGCAATGATACAGCATGCAAGGCAGCATATCTGTTTCACACATACCTCAGAGGAGAGAGCAAGAACCATGCAGGAGTTTTATGCAATAATATACTTTGCTGAAGTTTATGTGGCGATAAATTGTACACAAATAGAAATAAAAGCCCCACTGTGTGAACAGGGAAGGAGGTAAATTAACAGGAAAGGATACCACAGCATGAGCTGTTAGGTTGTCTGTAATGACCAAGGGATAATCTGTAATGTCCGTGCAGGTAACCCAGGCATTTTTTACAACTCATACATGTGGCATACCTGTGAGCTGTACATAAAGTCTGCTAGGGATGACCTTCTACAAGAGTCTTCAGTGGGGGATGCCGGTTTTGCATTAGAACCTTGGCTAATGACACCCTTTCAAACCCATACAATCCCGCAGAGCAAGGATAAAATGATGTCCACACTCAAACAAGAAATGTCATATAACATGTATTTGGATTGCTCAAATCAAGGTTCCGCTGTCTAGACACATCAGGAGGTGCTCTGCAGTATGACCCAATGCTATCTAGTGAAATTCACAGTCTATTCCATGTTGCACATCATTTTCTGGAAGCACTTCAACAAAAACAACTAGGGGCAGGACCAGCAGCACCAGCTGATACAGATTAGGAGTCAGAGGGAGAACCACCAGCTGCAGATACTGCCAGAAGACATAGGCATGCACAATATGTCATGGCTCTAGCTAAGAGGTAAGTATTGCACACACACACACACACACACACACACACACACACACACACACACACACACACACACACACACACACACACTAACTACCTAAGTGAAAAACTAAGAACTTAAGAACATATAAATATTAAAAAATGATGCATCTAAAACCACAGCCTTTACTTAGCTGTATAATGGTTGTATTCAGACAGAGACAACACCCAAGATACATCTTGTATTTGCAGTATTAACAAGGTAAGTCTAAAGCCTCTATAGAAAAAAACAATATTTATATAACTGATTAATATTATATGCAAATTCTCATATGTCTGGAGCAGGTGTACAGTAAAGTCAGTAATACCTTAGAAGTGATGTTTGAAATATACAGCTATGGATTTTGCCCAGTACTATTCATCAAGCATTTCAGCTGACCACTGTATATAAACCAGTGAGCAGATGAATGGCAGCATAATTTACATAAATATAAAAATAAGCAACACTAAAATATCTACTTTGCCTTTATTGCTAAGAATAATAATAGAAATACAGTGAGGGTCAACAATTATATAGCCAGTCATTCACAGCTGATTATGAATGATGATTAAAAAAGGAAGTTCTGAGTAAGCAAGCATTAGCTGTCCACTCTGTGGATCAGACATAAAACATACACATAAAATTCCTGCATGGTTCTTGCTGTGTCCTCTAGCATGCAAGGGTCACCAACCCAAGCTGACAAAGAAATGTACAACTGGCACGGCACAGTCATTATCACTTGCACAGGGTGGGGTGAGGGGCAGGATGGCAAGTGTGACACAAAAGAAGTGAGTGTGTGCAGGTAAAACAAACATCTATTCCTTTAGTATCCAATTTTCATGGCCAGTAGCAAGATATGTATAGCAGTCAACAGTACTGCTTAGATAAGCTTTGTGTTTGGTGTGTGTGTGTGTGTGTGTGTGTGTGTGTGTGTGTGTGTGTGTGTGTGTGTGTGTGTGTGTGTGTGTGTGTGTGTGTGTGCGTGTGTGTGCATGTGTGCGTGTGTGCGTGTGTGTGTGTGTGTGTGTGTGTGTGTGTGTGTGTGTGTGTGTGTTTCTGTCTGCATGACATGATCAAGCAGTGTGCTAGCACTACATCTTGGCATCTTGGTCAGGTGTGAGCTGTGCATGGCAGACTAGTCTGTTCAGTGTCATTGCCTCCAACCATACGAATTACCTCTGCCAGGAGCTGAGCGTTAGTTTCATGTCCCGTGCTAGAACTTGCAGTGCTACCTGAAGGTGAGTGATGTCTGCTGGATGAGATCTCATCATGACTATGTCCTGGACCACAGCCACGTGGCTTAACATGTCTGGTTGACAGAGCAATAGAAGTAGTGCCAATATGGGAGCAGATCTTGCATGGCCACATTGGCTAACACAGAGCGATACAGGCTCTCTGGCCGCATGGATACTGACCCTCACCAGCAGATGTACCATTAGAGACACTGTGCAATCCAATGTGTCATTTATCCTGTCCATCCAAGGAGTAGCCCAAATGGTACAAGCAGTCCTGCACATCAGAATGCACAATGTTTAGTATCTACACTATAATTTCTGAGGCCCTTGTGGAATGTGCCTGCGCTCCATAACAACCTTACACATATGTCATTTAGTACCTAATCAGGAGAAAGGTAGACAGCAGGCCTTCTCCAAGCAACTCTACCATGTGGCATCTCACCCACACAATAGCTCTGGGGACAATCAACCAGTTCTACTACTGGAGTAACCACATTACCCTGATCAACTGTTATACCCTCAACCTGTCCTATGTCTGAGGTCTCTGTGTCATTGACATGCATAGGCATACTGACTGTGTCCAAAACAGGGGCTGGAGATGTTGGAGGCACAACCTAATTGTCAGACTGACCCTTTGCACCCTCAGACCATGTGTCTTCATCTCCAACATCATCATCAGAGGGTATAGATACTCTGATGTCAGGTAGTAAGAGTTCCACGGATCCACTGGCAGGATCATCTATGATAACAAGTAATCAACACAACAAAGAGAAAAACAGAATAAACAATGATCAAACTTATGTTATAGGATCATAGGATCATAGGAGGTTATTAGGCTATTAGCCCTAAGGCCTGTACAAGCCTAGCCATATTATACCTTTGTTCCCTTATGGACTAAGATATATAGTCTATGTTTGTGTGCAAATCTAAGCATCGGCAAACCCCTGTCTAAGAAGGACATGGGTGAAAACCCTGGTATAAATTTGCAGCTTCCCATCCAATTGTTTAGGTTATGCTTAAATAGGGCCATTGAGGAGCTCCGTTTTACATAAATTGGGAGTTTGCTCCAGAGGAGTGGCAACCTCTGGTTGACACATCTGTCTCTCCAACATGTCTTGTTAATATCACAGACTTGATTAAGATCCCTAGAGTGAATGAATTTTGTCCCATTGGATTTGCAGATGTGTAGCAGCTTCATCAAGGCAGGTTCTGAGAATGTGTTGTAGGCCAGGCAGAAGTCACTTCTAAGCAGTCTATACAATACTGAGTAAAATGATAGGGCCTTCAATTTGTCTGTATAAGTCACGTGTTGTAGGCCCTGAATTTTCTTGGTGAGAAACCTCCGAAGTCTCTCCACTTGCAGATGTCTGATGAGAGCCGAGTACAAGGGAGTTATAACCTCCTTAGGTTTGGATGGTATACCTTTGCTTATGCGGTGTGCAATGTGGAAGACCTTCCTTACTACTGTGGACACATGATGATAAAAATTAAGGCTGCTATCAACCTGCGTTCCTAAATCTCTCACCACTAGTTTTGAATTTAAGGGATATTATTAATGTTGTAATTAGCAGGGGGTTCTCCTTTGCTGAAGAGGACGATAATGCATTTTTTGTTTGTTTAGTTTAAGACTGTGGCTTTGACACATATCATTTGTCTGTATAAGCCCATTTTGTATTATCAACAAAAAAGCAGGAATAACAGAAGGCAAAAAGGCACTGGTAAAATCCAAATATTTAATATAGTGTAAGTGCTTTCATAATGATCCACATTACATCATCAGACACAAGTAACAAAAACATTAAAATCAAGCTTTAAATACAACAGGCATAAACCAGTGCACAAATCACAATGAGCAAAAATCCCTCCAAACACTTTCATTAATTAAAAGTACTTCAAAACTTAAAGAAATATGAATTAAAATTCATGGACAGTATCATTTTACCTTTCTACCTTTCAAAACAGGCTTAAGGGGGAACACAGTCATTTAACCCTGATCCACGGTGTGCTCTTAATCGTAACATCCATTGGAGTTCTGCATTTTTAGTTCTATTTACAAGCTCTCCCATCCTGATATCCTTCATCTGAACATGTAGAACATGAAATAAAAAAGTATGTATATCCCCTGTTGAGAGGGTGTATTTAGCTAAAGCACTATAATCATGTCCCTTCCTTGTGCAATAAATATGGTCTCTAATTCTTTCCCTAAGGTGACGATTTGTCTTCCCTACATAAACTTTGAAACAGACAACACAATGAGCTACATATACAACATTACTGGTGTTACAGTCTGCCCTAACCCTTAATTGCCATAGATGGTGATTTTCAGGGTGCCTAAAAAAAATCTAGATTCATCTACAAAATCACAGAACATACAAGTTCCACATTTGTGGGTACCTGCTTCTGAAAGATTCATAGGATGATGTACTTTAGGATAGCAAAGTTGTTTCAAATTCTTCTTGTTTTTATAAATGAACCTGGGTCATGTGCAAACAGGTTCATGGGTCTTCTCATCCACCATTAACATGTGTCAGTTCCTACTGATTATGTTCCTCACCCTGTTCACATCTTGGGTGTAGGATTGCACTATAGGGATGTGTGAATTAACTTGCTTATTCTCTCTCTTGGGTCTATTCTGATCAGAGAAGTAGAGTCTACCCCATCCTCCCCTTTCACCTGCTGCCTTTGCATATGCTTGTTCAATCTATTCTTGGCTATAGCCTCTCCCAATTAATGCATTTCTTAGGTATTCTAATTCATTTACAAAATCAGTATCCTCACAGGACAGGTATGACATCCTCAACTCCTGACCTTCTACTATATTCGCAAATATATGGGGTGGGTGCATGGTGTCCCTACAAAGAAATGATGGACAGTAACACTTCTTTCTGTGTAGCCTAGTGGATAAACCCTTCTCTGTTCTCACAACAGTCACATCCAGGAAGTCAATACCTTCAGTTGATTTATTTAAAGTAAAACTGAAGAATTGACTACTGTTATTCAAAGCATGAACAAACTCTAGAAAATCTGTCTCTTCACCTTTCCAACCTATAAAAAGGTCATCGACAAATCACCGATAAAAATGAACAGAAGAATTGCCCCCTTAATAAATATACTGATGTTCCCACTCCATCATTATTAAATTTGCATAGGAGTTGGCACAGATGGTGCCCATAGCCACACCAGCTATTAGCCAGTAATAGATGTTATTAAACAGGAAGATGTTATGCTCCAGTACCAATTCCAAAAGCATACAGATGAGGTCAATCTGTTGTATCCCATGCTTACCATGCCTAGTTAGACAAGCCTTAACCATGGCAATCCCCTCCTGGTTGGGGATACATGTGAAAAGTGAAATTACATCCAAGGTGACTAACAAGGCACATTTTTCTTTCATTGGCCCTGTTGCTACCTTATATAAGTCACATAAAAAATGCTTAGTATATGATTTATATAAGATAACAACACTGTTCAAGAGGAACCTGGACAAGTGGATGGGACATCATAAATTCTTACCAGAGATAGTGCTCACAACCCTCTTGGACATGGGCAGTCATCACTAAATGCAATCTTGGCTATTGGCTAGTACTGTTACGGTATTACATTGTGTTGAAATGGCTAGGCTTAAAATGACCTCCAGGTCAATAGCCTAGTAATCTTCTATGATCCTATGATCTATGATAGGCAGTTTGAAATGTTTTGCCTTCATCTAGAGCCTTGTTGATATTCTGAAAGAAGTTCACCATGTTTACCAGTCAAGATCTGCCGATAACAAACTGGGTCGGGTCAAATGTTTGAAGGTCACCTATATCCTTGTTGATAAGGTCCATGATGATTCTCTCCATGGTCTTGCAGATAAGACTAGTTAGGTTTATGGCTTTATAGTTCCTAGGGTTGGTTAAGTTACCCCTTCTGTGCAAGGGAATTACTTTTGCTGTTTTCCACTCAGCTGAGATATAGCTAGTGCTTAGACTAAGATGGAAGAGTGTGCTCAGCTGTTCTACTAAATCCTATTATACACCATGTAATAAGCAGCCTGGGATATTGTCTTGTCCCATAGAGGCTGTGTTTTTGGCCTTGGAGAGTGTGACTATGACATGCTCTCTAGAGATATTAGGCAGAGGACTGATGACAGGTATATTATGGGATATGACTGTTGGGGAGAGTGGGGCTGAAGTTTTCACCAAACCTGTCAGCTAGCAGGTTGGCAGTATCCTCAGGTTCAGTATAAGTGTTCTGCACAAAGCTGGGCCTTCCCTTTTAGATTTCAGATGCAGATAAAGAATGATTTGTGATTTTCCTTAGCTAGGGGTGCTAATTTAGATTCATAATTAGCTTTAGAGGACTTTATAAGATGTCTAATCTGCTTGTTTATGCTTTGGAGGAAGTTCTTCCTTTGCTGGGACCGTTCCCTTTTATTTTTGACAGCAGTTTCCTTCTCTTATTGTATAACCTATTTATGCTGGCTGTCCACCAGGTTGGCTTATTTTTTTGTACGTATCTTTATTTGATTCATTCTGGTATGGCTGAGTCTATACATTTATATAGGTGCTCATACAGGACATTTATGTACACCTCAGTGTAGGGGTCATTGCTGCCAGTTTTGGCAGGTGTTCTGAAACTATTGATGTCATCACTCAGTAGGCTATAGTTTGTTTTGGATACATTTTTTAACGTTTTTGCCCCTGAGTGTTGGTCAGGTACGATCATTACTTCAAACAAGACTGATTTATGATTGGACTTTACCATGGAAGGCCCCATAAATGGGGCAGAGCAGCGATCCCCCATGTTGGTGATCATTATGTCAATGATGTTAGAGCCCCCTGTGGAGGTACTGACTATCTGCTCCAGAGCATTTGTGTTAACAAAGTCCAGGAACCTTTGGGTGAGCGTGTTTATGCTCATGCAAGTTACCCAGTCGATGGAAGGATAGTTAAAGTCAGCCATGGCCAGAGCATTTGGCTGTACTGAGAGTGACTCAAGTAGGTCCAGGTAAGCTGTGTGGTTTTGATGGTTTGTGGTGGGGGGCCTACAACTAACAATGACATGGGGGGTCTTTCCTACAGTTAGTTGGACTTGGAGTACCTCTAGGGAGTTGTACTGTTGTCTAGAGATGTATTTGTCTTTAATGAAGATGGATACTCTTCTTCCCTTGGTTTTTATATTTATTTTGTGGTCTGAATGTGTGGAGGGCGTTATAGCCCTGCATGGCCAGGGTACTCTCTGAGGCCTTAAAACATGTCTCTGTGACTGCGCAGATATCAGCATCTTCCAGGTGAGAAGTCCTTCAACTGAGTGCAGTTTCTGATTTAGACTCCTAGCATTAAGCAGCATAATGATAAGTTTGTTTCTGGAGGATAGTTTTATGTCAGAATTTTTTTCTTATGACATTGCCTAAAAAAGGCACTATGGGGGAGGCAAGTACCTTTGCCAGAAGCCTAAAGCCTAGAGGTGACAGACGAAGACCATCTCTGGCAAAGCAGCATGGTCTGTTGACCATATCATCCCAAGCTATCAGGTACATCAGAAGTTAAGCCAATTGTTGAAGTCAATCATTTTTTTGTTTTGTTTATATTGTGGCATCATTCTAAGTGAGGGAAGAATGCTACTTAGGCTAGGGACATACCTGCCTGGGACACATAATCTGAAAGCTCCATCATGTCTCACTTCATATAGTCCACTGAGGTACATCACAAGTCATTCATTCCAACATGGACTACGACAGAGTTATTTCAAATGTAAATTAAAAATTAAGAGAAGCTAATGGAAAGAAAACAAATAACTTTCAGTTACACATATGTTTACCTTTTAAACATTAATTAGAATACAGAAGATTTGCTTACAATGTGTAGGTGGTTAAGCAAAAACAGAAACAGATGTGCCTAGAAATAAGAAAGGAGGAGGAAACATGGATGATGGGCATCACAAATAAAATGACACAAGAAACAGAAAACAATTCCCTTTAAATCTGCAGAATAAGACACATCTCATACAAAACTTTACTGTCCTGTTGACTCCCCCCTTCCCTCTCCTTCCTCACTCCCTCCGTGTCTCTTCTATTCTACCCTTGTCTCTAGCTTTCTGTTTATACCTGTATCTATAGCAATATATATATATATATATATATATGCACAATATATATATATATATATATATATATATATATATATATATATATACAGCACTCATTCATCTTAACTTTCTCTCTTCTTAGGTATTTTTCTCTCACCACTCCTTCTTAAAACAACTTTTAAAGCTGTTAGAAAATTATGTACTTCTCTACTCATCCTATTCTATCTTTGTTATCTGTCCTATCTTTACTTCACAGCTATCTCTCTTTATCCTTTCCTTTATATTTCACCACCTTCATAATATTGTACTTTACACAAAAAAATAAAAAATAAAAAATATTTTGGGACTATTGTGTTTTTTCATAATTGCTACTCATGCTTATTGTTTCTTTGCTTATCATAACCTTATACAGCCTGTTATTATGAACTATGTATGTTCTATATATTATAACCTGGAGCTTTTCTCCCTGGGCCTCTACTGAAAATGGACATATATCCAGTTAGACTAGCCCAGTCAACAAATGTAAAATAAATTAAAAAAATAAATAAATATAGCTGTACAGATGTATACACACACACACACACACCATATGACATATGTGTGTGTGTGTAGAAATATATATATATATATATATATATATATATATATATGTGTGTGTGTGTGTGTGTGCATGTGTGTGTATGGATTTGCTTACGTTTATCAAACATCACTAATATTGTCATGAATAATATTGAGACCATATAATCAACATTCTGATATTGGCACACTGCTAAGTATGTGCCAGGCATCCATCTCAGTGGGTGCAAAAACTTTAAACAAAATTAAAAAATATATATTATTTTTTGCAGGGGTTCTGGGATGCATCCCCCACATCCCCCGCTAATTATGTATTCTAATTTTGAGATTGCACAGTTCTTGGCGAAATTCCCCAACCCCGAGAATTGTCTGATCTGCTACATTTGTCAACAAGTATCGGCCAAACTGTGTTGACTAAACAGATGTCAACAAAAGGGCTGTTCAGCAAAAGTAGTGCCTTCTATATATATATATATATATATATATATATATATATATATATATATATAGTCATTTAATTATATTGTATACTTGGAAGTTCTCCAGTAGAAATACTTGGGTTGCCTTCCACATCAGTCCCAACACCAATGATTTTGTGTGAACCCTGTGCTGAACTGTGTGGATCTCTGACAGTAGACAGGAACTTGTCTGTTTCAGTCAGTGTTGGCTTGGTAGCAGGACCATCCCTCTTGACATACATTCATGGGCAATTGCAATTGATAGATGTCTGGTCGTTGTCATCATATTACTGATTCTATGTCTTATTTTGGAATATACATGTCCATGGCATCTAGCTAGATTCATATCATTGACCACCTGCTCCCAGATATGGTCATGAGAGGACTTGTCACCACCACCTTACTCTAACAAGAATGACCTCGGAGATATAGTGCCTGAATGAACTTCATTCTCAGTGTCACTACATGGTGGCTTAGGGGGTGCAGATATCTTGGGCAGCACAGCCCAGCATGAATGGAAACATAAACAGAAAAAAATATATAAGTAACCCAAAAATAATTGTTAAAACAAAAATATCAATGAGTGCATCCATCAATCATACAGAAAATACATGAAAACATAAGGCTCCATATGAGTACACAAAACTTAATACAGATCCCCCCAAGCACCAAACAAATAAAGGAATTTATAAAAAAAATTGCTAACAGAGCAAACATTCCAGTAACTGTATAGTGCATTGTATCATTAACAAAAATAATGTGCATCTTTCTGGAAAAAAAATGCACTTTATAATGTGTTATGCACTTCCATGGATGATAGCCAGGTATATATCACAGATTTAACACAATTTTGTGAGCTAATAATGTAAAAATATATGACCTTTCTAATAAGTAATATAACAGTCTTCTATACTAAGTGTTCAGCTTCCTTGATTAAACTTTCCATTAAATGTCAGGTAACATTACAGTAGAGAGTCAATTATCCAAACTAATTGGCACCTAGGGTGGTTTGGATAACCAAACTGTTCAGATATCAAGCATATAATTGAACCAGATAAAAAACTTCTAAAATCATGATTTTTGCATGCAGGGAATACATGTTTCAACCATTCAGTGATTCCAATAGAAAATAAGGGATATTTTTTTACATAGAAGAGGGCTAGAAGCTCAGAAAACACACACAAGTGAATACATAGAACGTGTACATATTCAGATTTTATGATTTTTCCTACTCAAAATGTTTGGAAGGCTGAGTTTGGATAACTGATGTTTTGGATAATTGATGTTCAGATAATCAACTCTCTACTGTATTTAGAAACATTTTAATTGTCAAGAAATAACTGATATACAAAGCCATGCCAACAGCTAGTAAGAATAATGCAGACTGAAACCAATAGCTGTATTGGGAACTGCAATCCAGCAATAAGATTAAAATATATCAAGTTGCAACATGCAGCAACATATCTTTGTAGGAAGTCAATTGGTAAAGTAGAAACACGTTTTTAAAGCAAATAACAGTATCAAGCTCTCGGATCCAAATAGTCTCCCCTTCTGCTGTACAAGCTCCTTGTCTACACAATTACCTTTGTATAGGGTGGATTCCATCCTTTCAGCACTGTGAGTAGGTAAATAAGGTGTGAGCCCATTAGTATTCATGAATTCCACTATCTGCACTAAGTGCAGGGCAGAAAAACATGGTGTTAGGGCCTACATGATTGCATATACATACTCTAGCAGTGCAACGACTAGCATTGAGAAGTATTATCTGCTAAGGGATTGCAAGTGTGAATGATTAGTCTGATTGCATGGATGTTCAGAGTTTCATCACCCATCCTCTTGTCAAAGGTGTGTCATGGAGAAGGTCAAACAAAAAAGTCTGTGAGTACATTGACTGACTAAGGACAACAACATTCCTAACTTTCCTGTGAATTGTTTTAGACAATACTTTATGCCTCTGACTAAATTTTTTCTGCAGTCTTAAGGACATACATTACTTACTGAAAGATTTATCAAAAGTAAAGCAAATCACATAGCATTCTTGTTAGAGAAGCATAGATAATGGAATTCTGCTCACAAACCAAAGAGAGAGAAAAGAAAAGAACTGCAGTGTTACACATTTTTATTTTACTTTATGAGAAGAAAGATTACCTTAACAGTTTCCAATATGACAGAGATCCACACATCTAAATGCAAATTACACAGGGCAACTGAGAACTTGGTTCTGTTGCACACGTAGTGTCAATTTATACTATATCACATATTGATTATATGTAACCTAGCTTTTTCTTTACAGTATATGCATGTTCATGTTGTAAGACAACAAAGTTGAAGAAACAGCTGAATTGCTGTGTGTAAAATAATGGCTCAACCAGTTTGGCTTTCACGCATATGCACGTATACACTTACACACACACAAATATAAAGACACAGACACTTTTGTTTGGTGATCTGTGCCGACCTTCCCACTTTTAGCCATACCATTAACATTGGGTACAACTCAACATCACTTTCAGTCTTACAGCATACCATCCCCCAACACATTAGCTCAAGATCCAGACACTACTACAAACTTTTAAACAAACTCCTGAGGCTTATCACTGAGTATAGGCCTAGTCTTATACTCAGTGGTGACATTCACCCCAATCCAGGCCCATCCACCACCAAAACAATTACCCTCTCGACCTGTAACCCAAGGTACAAAACTATAACCAGTAGACCAACTAACTCTCTCCTTGTCTGTCATCTTAATATTAAGAGCATTAATAATAAGGTACACGAACTGCATGCCCTTCTGGCTGTCTACTCCCCTGATGTTCTCTGTCTATCTGAGATCTGCTTAAAACCTAACACTACTAACAATGAAGTGCTACCACCCGGGTATAATATACACAGGCTGGATCGTGCTTCCAAGAAAGGGGGAGAGGTAGCTGTACTCTATAAATCTGAGTTGAATGTGACCATAGATGTTATTCAACCACCTCAGATCAATAACTCAGAGATTATTGCCACTAGATTACAACTTAAAAGTAAAAGCATCAACATCATCTGTATGTATATTCCACCAGCTAATAATGTAGCCACACTTGAAGACATGTTTCACTGGCTATCTTGTCACTACCCCCAAGAAACACTAATACTAGGAGACTTTAACATCGACTGGGGATCTTGTTCCAAAGAATCCTCTTCTACCCACATCAACTTGCATGCATTTACACAAACCATTACCACCCCTACCAGGCTAGGTAAACCCAACCAAAAAAGATAGTATACTCGACTGGGTACTCATAAATAGTAACCCCCAACTGTACACTGCTGGTACCCTCCCTAATGACCTAAGTGACCATCTTCTCACTTACATAGTTAAGGATAAAGCCATTACCCCTCAACAACCCCTACTAAGAAAAATCAGGAGCAAAAGAAACTTTGACCCTGACAAATTCCAACTGGAACTTAGCTCTTGTAATTGGTCCATGCTAAAACACCTACCCTTAGAGGAGGCAGTTGCCTATTTTAACAACAAATTTCTTGGACTTCTTGATCTACATGCACCTGCCCGTTCAAAACGTACAAAAGCAAGAACTGCATCATGGCTATCTAAAGAGACAAGACTAAAAATTACCAGAAGAAACAAACTATGGGCTCAGTGGCATTCCACAAAAGACCCCCATGATCATGTTAAATATAGGTATGCTAGGAATGAAACAAAAAGATTTATTCTACAGGACAAAAAACAATACTACTGCAATTTACAGACAACCAACAAGGACAATCCTCAGAAGTTTTTGGCAGGGCTGAACAATCTACTCCGCCCTGGTAAAACATCTACACCTATCCCTGCTGCCACCATTGATAAATCCCCAGAGGAGTTCTCTGACAGTTTTAACCATTTCTTTACTGAAACAATTCAAGCCCTAGCTAGACAATTACCTTCTAGCTCCCCTGCCCTTGATACTTCTACCTCTAAAAACTGACTCTCGTTCTCCTTCCAACCAGTGTCCATATCACTTATTCGTAACATGATCAAAAAATTATAACCTACAACACTCTCCGCTGACCATCTCCCCACTGAGTACCTTCAAAAATCAGCTGATGCCATTGCCTATCTAATATCGATACTAATCTATCATACCATAGCAGAAGCTAACATTCCCACCATCTGGAAAACATCCTACATAATCCCACTACATAAAGGAGGTTCCTCTACGGAATTCTCCAATTATAGACCTATAGCTATACTTTCTCCACTTGCAAAGATTATGGAAAAATGTATACAAAAACAATTTATGCACCACCTAATCCAAAATCACCTCATGGCAGATACCTTGCATGGTTTTCGTCCACACCATAGCACAACTTCAGCGTTAATGGCTTTTACCAATACCATAAACAATAACCGTAACAATAATCACATATCATCTGTCCTATTCTTGGATCTTTCCAAGGCATTTGACATGGTTGATCATCAACTTCTGGCTCACACCTTGGAAACTTTCCACCTTGATACTAAAGCCCTTCTTTGGTTTACATCCTACCTTAATGGAAGACTACAGGCTGTCCTATGGCAGAACAAGCTCTCTATTCTATTACCAAACACCCTTGGAGTACCACAAGGCTCCATATTAGGGGCCCTACTGTTTTCCATCTTTATTAATGACTTGTATACAGTCATACCTAACATCAGCTGTATCCAATACACTGATGACTCCACCCTGATTTGCTCAGCTACTTCTCCCACAGACCTAAGGGTTGCTACCCAGTCCACCTTTAACACCATACAAAATTGGCTCTCTGAACGTAAATTGTTACTAAATCACCAAAAAACTAAAATGCTGTTATTTTCTCCAACTCATAGGTCTGCTGCCTTTACCTTTACCATAAATGCAAAAGATGGGACAATAATTTCCCCTGATCCCTCTACAAAATTACTAGGTGTCATTATTGACAATAACCTAAAGTTTGACCTACACGTAAATCAAACAATCAAGAACATCAATAAAAAACTTGGGTCACTGTATAGAATAAAAGCCTTCCTAACCCCTCCAGCTAAGATAGCTATAGCTCGCTCTCATCTAATCTCAACACTTTTATAAGCCTCCCCACTCTCTCCAATCTAAACAAATCGGTACTAAATAGACTGTCAACCTGTTACAATCATATTGCCAGGTTTGCCACTGGAATGCCTTTTAAAACACACCACTGCATCAATCTAGAACAGCTTGGGTGGCTAGAGCTTCCCAGTCTCATCCAATATAACCTGCTGATCATGGCTAACAAAATCCTCTATAACCTAGATAACACACCAGCCCTTCAACATATTATCACCCCCCCACAACAATCTAAGACTGCTTTGATGCTCGAACAAACTTCTAATTCAGACAATCAAAATCAACAATGCCACTGGAGATGCCCTCTTTGCTAATGCTGCAGGCAGAGCCTGGAACTTACTTCCAGATGATATTACTTTGCTCTCCTCCCTAGGACAATTTAAAACTAAACTCAAACAACATATGGCATTTAACTGGCTTTGCCACTGCAACAAGCCCGAGTAACTCTCAACATGAATGTGAATAACCCAACTAACTATTTTTTGTTAGTTTTCTCCTGACTATAACCAGGTGTATCTCGTGTCTGCCTGTGAATTCGTTGGTAATACTACTTATGTACTTTTGATTTACTTGTATTATTGTATCTGATAGCTTGGAGCTTATCTCCCTGGGCCTCCACTGAAAATGGACATGGCTCCAGTTGGACTATCCAGGTCAACAAATGTAAAATAAAAAATAAAATAAAATAAATAAATAAAATAAATGGGGAAAAATAGGAACAGATTTTAAATGCTGTACTTAAAAAATTAAAATAAGTTAAATAACAGGATTTGTGTTAATGTAAATTTTCTGAAGGAAATAAAGTATGAAAGTCAAATGTATGTCATTATTTAGTGACTTCAGTCTCCAATGACTGGCAAAAAAAACATTTTTTCTGTAAGGGACCAAACAATAAAGCAAATATTTAGATATTTTACAAAAATTGTATATTTTGGATATAAAATGCTTCTTCTAACATCATTTACATATACAACAACTTTGAAACATTAAGCAGAGGAACTAGTTTGCATCAAAAAATATGTAACAAAAATAATATAGTAATGAAAAATATAAATAAGTAAAACACAATAATTTTACAGAGAGCCCATTCTCTAAGCAGAATAATGCCCTCCAGGATGTGCGCTAATGTGTAATTAATGCCCTTCCAGGGGTGTATAGTCCCTCTGCTCCTTCGGAGGGCATTAATTACACAGTAACATACACCCTGTCAGGCATTGTTGCTTGCGTATAACCCCCCAGGCAATAAAAAAGTTTGGAAACATAATGTTTACATCACACTATTTAAAAAGAACCACATCAAAGTGCTCATATGGGTTACTCTGTAGTGCTGGCTGCTGATACTGCTGTCTCTAGACTGGATAAGTACAGAAGGAAGAGGTCTGAATCCAGCAATAGCTGACTACAATCAGTGGGTGTTTATCTCTCATGTTGTGTAGAGCAGTATATGCAGCTATGTAGTTTTACTGTGCGCTTTAACCATCATACCGTCATATATTTTTAGAACAGCAATATATGAAAGAATGATGAAGTCATCCATTCAGCTGTGCACTGTCTTAGTTGTAAAAGAACATCTTGTGTGGCATGTGCAATTCAGGTAGTGTTCTGTACCTTGTGGTCTTACATAGTCTGTTCAAAACCAGCTATTACTCCTTAGACTTACTTGTGTGACTGTTTGTGAATGTGCAGTTAGGTAACAATGATTTCACCCAGCTACCTGCTGTGTAAATGTATAGCTGGGAATTCCTATTACAAGAAATTCTCACACAGAAATGCTTTATTGGATAATGATGATGGCATTGGATGAAATTTGGCTTTCGTCAGGGGACTGTTAAGGCTTTTACTGTGGCAAGAGGAAATGAAACAATGTTCTGCATGATATTGCCATACTAAGGCATGCACTCGAATCTGTGATTATACACAAATTGTACATGGCTGTCACTCTCTTGTCGTAGTGACAACTGCATTGCACCTCCTGTGTGTTTGGGTATACCCGGCAGCAGTCAATGTTGTGTGGTAAATAGACATATATGCTCAATTCCAGCACAAGCCAACATTATATGAGTATGCAGACATTACACAAACAACATTGCATGAAGTTATTATTCCTGCTTTTTGCTTTGGAGAAAAAAAATATAAACTCATTTGGTAATTTTCTGCCAGTGAAACGTGTTCTGTGAATGTTGCAACATGAGTTTTCTTGTGCTTCATGTATTTAATAATGACTTGCATGGCACAGCCACACAGATAAAGTGTGGTTCAGTTCTGAAACAGTGTGTGTGTGTACAAAACAACAGAAACAGCTTCCTTGGCCAAGAAACACTGATATTGCACTGCTCACAGCGATATGAACATAAACATAGTTACCTCTTTGTCATCATTGTGACAAAATATTATTGTACAAATTATCATCAAATGTTCTTAATTTCAGTTATTTGTGGTAAGCTCCATTGCTATGTCCTGTGGCAGATTCAGTCAATACACAGCTCTGTAGAGTGTGTAGTATGACAGGCAGAGCATTGACTCTATCGATAACTATCTGTCAGATAAGTGTGTCACACAGGAGTGGCTTGCAAAGTTCTTATGGCACAGTCAGAGGACCGCACTTTTAAAGCATCACCTTCCATGGTATGGGATCCATACCCATTATAACAGGAATGTGCTGTATGCCCTTCAAGTGTTTTCATTATGACACACACAGTGTGGCATCAGAGGTTGATACGCATCATTCTGATATCGACCCTGGCATGTGTTTGAGTCTGACAAGATGCAAACATTGAATAAGTCATTGATTGTTCACAGGCATAACTTAATTTCCAAATAAGAATGCACTGTTTTACATGCCTTCCCCAACCATTTATGTATGACTACTATTCTTTTCTTTACACTGTAGAGATTTATAGGTTCATAGGTTCATAGGTTGGTACTGGGCTATCTGCCCGAAGGCATATATTAGCCCAGCCACGTTGTGCGGTATTTGCCCCCCTTTAGTAGTTCCCTAGACCCTTGTACTAGCAGCTAGTACCCTTGGCCCCTATCTAGTAGTGCTGTTGGTGTGATCCCCAGTGCGAACTTTCTGTTACACATCCAGTCATCAAGGTTCCTCTTGAAGAGTGATAGTGAGGGGCTCTGTCTTATGTAGATCAGGACCCTATTCCATAATAAGGGAAGTCTCTGTGAAGGGAATCTATCCCTCCAGCATGTTCTATTCATTATTGTGTTGAGGTTTATATCCCTGGAGCATGTAGCTCAAGTAGATTTGGTTTTGCTAAGATGGAGCATGTTCAACAATTCTGAGTTGGACATGGCTCTGTACGTTAGACAGAGATCGCCTCTGAGAAAGCGGTATGCAACAGAGAACAGTCTTAGCTTTTTCAATCGTGCTGCATAGGGCAACTGTTTGAGGCCAGTAATCCTCTTGGTTAGGTACCTCTGTGGTCTCTCCAGCTGCTGGAGATGTCTAGCCAGGTACATTCCAATTGGTGCATTGTACTCAATAATGGGTTTGATGAAGGAAGAGTAGAGGGGCACCATTACATCCTTAGATCTTGATGCAAACCCTTTCGTGATCAGATGGGTCACATAGAAGGATTTTCTAACCACTTTGGCAATATGGTTATTAAAGGAAAGCTGACTATCTACTTGGGTCCCTAGATCCCTTATTTCTTCTTCAGATTTCAGGGGATTACCTCCTATGTTGTAGTTTGTGGGTACTCTGTTTTTTCCAAAGGGGATTACTATGCATTTTTTTGCATTTAGTTTGAGACCATGGCTTTGACACCATGCATCAGTCTCATTTAGGCCCTTCTGGAGGATCTCCATGTCGGCCAGTGACTCTATTATAGCACCCAGTTTGCAGTCGTCCGCAAACTTAGTCAGCCACAGCCCTTCCGTGCTTGCCTGTACTTCTGAGAAGTATATGCCAAACAGGAGGGGCCCTAGGACAGAGCCCTGAGGCATACCACTCGTTACTGGTCTTGATTAGGACATAGATCTCACTACTTTTACTTTATGGGATCTGTCTGAGAGCCAGTTTGTGATCCATCTTGTGACGTAAGGGTTTATGCCCAGGCTGGTGAGCTTATCAATAACACCTGAATGGGGAATTGTGTCAAATGCTTTAGCATAGAATATGACTACTTATAACATTTCTTACAGCATGGCATGATGTAAGATCATCATAAATTGTGATTGAGTCTGTGTTTGGACACTTTCTTGTGTGTGTGTTTTTTTTTTTTGCTTACATGATGTTATTGCAGTGTTCACTGTAATTTCTTGTGAGCCTGCCCAGTAAAATCATGTAGTAGATGCATTCCATTTATGAATTAAGACCTAGAATTACTGAAATGTCATCAGATCTGTGTAGTCATTTGTCACTTGTGCATTCTGAGTGTTATATTACTGTTTAGGATGTACATGAATATATAACATATGATTGCCTAATACATGTTTCAAGTTAATATAACTCCTGTCTATGGTTGCCAAACAACATCAAATGTCAAAACATGCCCCTTCCTGATGTGCATGACACAACAGCTGTAGGGTTCATTTCTTCTAGTTTATACACAATGTAGCGGAGAATACAGAAGTACTGTCACTTATCACATGTACATTCCTTGTATATGCATGGCATATTCACCAAACAGTCTATGAGAATACCCTCCTAATGTAGCCACTGTCCTTGCTAAATGTTATATCAGCTCTGCATATTACCAACATTAATATCACATTTACTCCCATTAATTACAATGCTGCATTGTGTCACTCTCACATCCTTTGTTAGCATGTCTGTTTTTAGTTATATGCAAGGATCAAGAATTGCGAATAGGATTATTATTGCATCAATATGGAAGCATTTATGTTTAAAATGTTTCTTTGTGACATAGTCACATTTGATTGAATTAACAGAGCACATGTTCTCTATTTACCCTCCCCTCTTACTAATGTCTGCCCTATTATCATTACATTATGTGCGCATTCTCCACATCTAATACACCCTGCATCTTAATTCCTGTAATCAACTTGTTCTTCCTTCATATAAAACACATGCTTGCATATGTTTATTTACATAAAATCTGTTTTGTTTAGACTGTGTGCTTGTGATTCCATTCCTTTTCATGCCCAGCAACACTGCTGCTGACCATGAAAAAGTGCTTGTAAATGGGGATTGGCATAATGGTTAAGGCACATCTCTTACAAACACAAGGTGCAGGATTTAATTCTCACATGGAGTAATTGACAAAGTTTAAAATGTCCCCCAAAGGCAGTTAGCCTGGTACTAGTCTATGAACCTATGAGCAGCATGCATATTCAATAAGCATTGCTGCTCATTGTGCTATTGAGCTTAAATCATATAGGCTTCATGCAAAGCCTGCACAATTTATAATGTATCCCAAGACAGATATTTTGTTTATATAAATTGTCTGACTGTAGTACAACTATCTACTACAGTAATGCCTGCAGTATATGAAATTATGTGGCAATGCAAATATGTTCTTTTCTATCTGCTCAGGAGGATTAATTTAATGTCTAGCTGAATTGCTCATAATATGATTTGTCTGATCAATAGTATCCCTGCTGCTATTCAGGCAATGCAGTTGCACACTGCTGCTCATCTAAGCACTGTCAAGCATCACTCAACTTTCTTCACTAATCCTATATAGTCTTAAGTACCCTTGATAATCCCAGAGCAATAGCTGATCATTTGCCCTCCCACAATCCAGGAATTACCTGCTGCTACGGACAGCCAGTTTACTAACATTTCTCCAGCCAGCCTCATTGACATGGGAATCCTGAGGCAATGTAGCAATTGCTTCATGTATACTGCCAACCACCTGCTCCTAAAGCAAACAAATACAGTATGTGAGAGATGTCACTATACCATGAAACATGAATCAGTCCACTCATGTAACAATAACCAAGACTTCAAAAAGGTTGTAAGCTCATACACCTCTCCTCTTATCCATTTACACAAGATAAAGTCAAGAAGCATAAACCCACATATGCTGAGGTACTCATCAAGAGTTTATCAAATGACCACAGACCGCTCAAATGCAGATAATCCTCACATACTAGTACACTAACAGAATCCACCAGTACACATAACAACATGTATAACAGTGTCATAGCAATCAAGCCCCTAAGGCAAAACACTTCTAAACCAAATTTCCTCATCATAGATGACTGAATAGGGAGACAAATAGAAGTCCCTCTCACCAGGTTAGACAAGGAAAATTCCCAATGAGCTGCCTGTCAGGTGCCAGGATCCACCAAGTCATGCACGCACTCAGGTTACTCAGCAGCAATTACCATTATGACTCTGTCTTAGTACATGTTGTAGTGAATGACTTGAGACAAACCTCTCTGTACTATATGAAGAGAGACATGCTACAGCTCTCAGATTATGTGTGCCAGACAGGTATGCCCTAGCCCTAAGTAGCATTCCACCTTCACCTAGGGTGATGCCACAGTATGACATACAATTATTGATTTTAACAATTGTCTTAGATTCTGGTGTCACTCTAAGGGGATCCAGTATCTGTCAGCCTGGGAAGGCGTGGTTAACAGTCATCAATGCCTTGCCAGAGACAGCCTTCACCGGTCTCCTCAAGGTTTAAGATATTGGCAAAGATGCTGCCCCCCCCCCCATAGAGCCTTTTTTAGGCTATGTCAAAACAACAAAACTTCTGATGTAGATAAATACTCAAGAGATAAACTCAAGGTCATGCTGCTTAATTCTAGCAGCCTAAACAGTAAGCTGCATATCCTGGAAGCACTCTTCACTTTGGAAGATGTTGATGTCTGTGCAGTCACTGAGACTTGGTTCAAGGCCATGGAGAGTACCCTGGCTGTGCAGGGCTGCAATGCCTTCCACACGTTCAGACCCTAAAATGAGACTGAAAGAACCAAAGGTGGAGGTGTATCCATTTTCATTAAATCCAAATACACCTCGTGACTGGTGAAACAGTATGATTCTCTTGAGCTACTCCAGGTCCAAATAACTATAGGCAAAACACCCTACCACATCATAGCTAGATGCAGGTCCCCCACCATGAACCAGGAGAAACACACTGCCTACCTGGACTTGCTTGAATTGCTCAATATACAGCTGAACACCTTGGTCATTGGAGACTTCAACTACTGTCCTTTAATTGGGTGACTTACCCAAGCCCAAACACGACCACACTGAGGTTCATGGACTTTGTTAACTCGAATGCTTTGAAAGACTTAGTCTGCACCCCAACAAGGGACTCTGATATCCTAGACAAAGTACTTATCAACATGAGGGCTACTGCTCTACTCTCAGTGTGCTGCCCTCCCTACTTAAATCAGACCATAAATCTGTCTCGTTTAAAGTAAAGATCAGACCTGATACCCCCACAGAAGAAAAAAAATTTCTTCAAAGCAAACTATTGCCACCTAAATGATGGTGTAAATGGTTTCAAATCCTCTGCCAACACAGGCAACAATGACTCGTATGCAAGATGCCCTATATAGCCACATAAGAAAATGTATTGACTCGGCAATACCTGACAGGACTAAAACCATGTCCTCTTTCAAAAAAAGCTAGCCTGGGGGACTACAAGTATAAATAAGTTATATAACAAATGAAAGAAGTTGATATCTAAGAACAAGAAGGAACATACTCAGTAAAGGAAGACTACACTACACAGCCTAAACAAGCAAATCAGAAACCTTGTAAAGTCCTCCAAACCAAGTTACGAGACTAGACTGGCACCCCTAGATAAAGACAATCATGAGTCATTCTTTAGCTACATCTGAAGTCTCAAAGGGAATACCCAGTTGTGTTTCTAACTTATAGTAGATGGCACCACTCACACATAACCTGAAGAAATTGCCAACCTGCTTACTGACAGATTCGATGACAATTTCACCCCCTGACCCCATCAGTCATACCACATTGCATTCTGACACCTATCCTCTACCATTTATCTTCAAAGAATAGATTATTCAAGCACTCTCCAAAGCCAAAAATATGGCATCCATGGGACCACCTAATATCCCAGGCTGCATACTAAACAACCTAAAATAAGACCTTGTGGAACCACTTACCTGTCTATTTAGCCATATCATGAGCAGTGGTTTTGTGCTAGAGGAGTGGAGAACAGTAGCAGTAATCCCCTTGCACAAAGGTAGTCCATCAACCAACCCTGGGAAATATAGACCCATTAACCTACAAGGCCATGGAAAGAATAATCATGGACCTTATCAACCTTATCAACATAGGCAACTTTCAAACTCTTGACCCAACCCAGTTTGGTTTTGTCAAGGGTAGATCTTACTTATTAAACCTGGTGAACTTCTCTGAGAAAGTCACCAAAGCCCTGGATGAGGGTAAAGCAGCACACACCTCCTATCTTGATTTAGCCAAGGCGTTTGACACAATTCCCACTCAGGGATCATTGAGAAACTCTCCCAGCTGGGTATCAACCCATTCATCTCTAGATGGGTAGCAAACTGGCTCACTGATAGAACGCACACTGTTAAAGTTGGGGAATCCACATCTACCAGTAGATCACTTATCAGTGGTGTACCACAAGGATCTGTACTGAGCCCTCTACTGTTTGGAATTTATTTTTCTGAAGTCCAGTCAAAAGTTGATGGACTGTGGTTACTAAGTTTGCAGATGACTGTAAACTGGGAGCAATCATAGAGTCCCCAAATAACATCATCAAATTACAGAAGGGACTGGCACAGACAAACAATTAATAGCAAACTAAACTTTGATCACCACGTGTCTACAGTAGTAATTAAAGACACTGCCCATCTCATAAATAAGAGCATCACATCCAAGATTAAGGAGGTTATAACTCTGCTGTACTCAGTCCTTATCAGACCACTAATTGAGTACAATGCTCCCTTCTATATGTACCTCACCAGACAGCTGCAGCAGCTGGAGACACCACAGAGGTTTCTAACCAAGAGAATTCAAGGCCTTCAATACATGACCTACATGGAAAGACTGAGAGCCCTGTCACTGTACTCTGTAACTTAGAGGCTGCTGAGAGGTGACCTGTGCCTGGCCTGCAGAACAGTCTCTGTCCCTACCCTAATGGAAATACTGCACATTCATAAATGAAATGTATCAAGAGTCACTCACTCCAGAGATCTCAACCTGGTCTGCAACATTAATAGATCTTGCACAAGTGACAGATATGTCTCTCAGACTGGTTTTGGCTTGCACCTCCGAAAACTATATTCCAAACAGTAGAGGCCCCAAGACCAACCTTTGGTTATACCACTCGCCTAGCTTACTTATTCTTTGAAAGTTTCCCAGCCCTCCCACTATTCTGCTTTTGATGTTTTATAAGACTGTCGGTGGCATACATAGACGGTGTTACAAATACAGTAGGGTATTCAAGGGTGAGTGCAGACAGGTGTAGCTAAGCTGTGATTCATAAAGGCCAGTTATGCTAATTCACAGTATCCCTGAATGTAGGCATGAAAATGAGCAGATAATGAAATGGTAATATGAGAAGTGACATAAATGTTCTTATGCTAATTAAGGCTATTTTACACCAATTGCAGTTCATAGTCAGTTTTTCCTGCTTGCCCACACTTGTCTCAGATGCGGTATAAAAAGAGAAGACTTGCCAAAGGTATCAGATTTGCAATTGGCCAAAATGCTATCTCTTGTGGTCAGCTTTTCTATTTCTAGGTCAGAGTTGTTTGTCTTGGCCAGACAAAAACTGCCTGCACCCAGTGCCATTCACCTACCAAGCAGGTGGAAATATAGGTAAAGCATTACTCATTATAACTTTGATAATCAGAAAATCCTTAATAAGTTTAGAGTAGAGAGGGTTGTTATAATTGTCTTAGTTGGCATGTTTGACCCCCATAGAGCCAGTGGATGAATGCATGGACTTCTTATTCATGTGTATGGCTGTCACTATGCTTTCTACAGAGACCTTCCAGACACAGTCTGGGGACATCTTGGGGATCTCACAGGATTCTGGTTTGAGGATATTGAAGGAGTTCTTGGATGCAGTTTTGTCACATGTGGATCAGTGTATCTATTTCCTGGTGTCACCTCAGGCCTAAGCTTAGACTATGCATGCCTTTTATGGGATGTTTTTTTCCCCGAGGCACTCAGTATGATAGATTATACCCATATCACAATTAAGGCCCCTCCTGGTCCACAGAGTGAGTGGTATTGCAATAGGAAGGGCTTGCATTCCATCAGTTGTCAGTTAGTGTGTGATGCATAAGGGTGCATCACCAACGCCTCTGTTCAGCATCCTGGCAATGCACATGATTCCCACATCTGGCACACTAGCTAACTTTATCACCTATTTCTGCATGGTGGGATACCCAGTGGTCATCTTATTGTTAAGTGGAAACTTGTTTTAAGTATGGAGTTACTAATGTTAAAGGCTGCATATTAATCTGTATTTTTCTTATTTTGGCTTCCCTTCCCTTTCTCTCTCTCTTGCTCTCTTTTTTTTTTTTTGTTTCCTGTTAGTGGATGCCAGATATCCACTGGAACCATGACTCATGACTCTGGTGAGAAATCCATCTGGAGCTGTAGAGGAGAAATATAACACATCCCTGTCTCAAATCCAATTATGATTAAGAAGGTATTTGGCATCCTGAAGAGTCCTTTAAGATGCCTGTATGAGCCTGGGCTTGCCCTTCAGTATGACCCAGCTACTGTGTGCAGAATGTTCACTGCCTGTTGCATTCTGCATAGTATGATTATATGTCTATCTGGTGCTGAAGTATCCCATGCTGTCACTGCAACTTCCAGTTGTAGACCCACTATGTCTAATGATGACCAGCCAGCAGCAGGGTTAAGGGACCCCATGTGGTAGGCTTGTGCACAGCATGTGGTGGCACAGGTTAAGAGGTGCCATCTAGTCCAGAACTACAGACCAGGACATTCAGGTTAGTGTTACATATAAAGTATAACTGATGTATGCAGTGATATCTGTGAGCTATGCTTTGTGGTGCACAGTCTACTGTCACTGTTCATCTGATATTCCATCTCATCTTAAAATATTTTTTTATTATTAGCTGTTTTCCTGAGTGCTCACTGACTCCTGTGCAGTGGCACTGAAAGGTAGCAAATCAATAAATAAGTCAATAGTTGCACATGCTGTATATAATAACTGTTTTTGTCAATTATTTATTTAGTATTCAATAGAAACTGCTGCTGTCAGCAGTTATGTTGCAGTGCACATCAGATTTCATTCTTACTGTCATGAAAAATATTAATGAGGTCAGAATCTTTCTTCATTTGTGCAGTGATGGGGTATGTATGTACTTAATATATGCCTACAGACTTCCCAACTCCTCACAACACAATTGCATTTAAACACAAATGTAAAAGATTGCAGTTTCAGAACAGGGTGAAAGTAATAGTTAGAAAGGCAATAACTTTGCATGTATGTCCACCCCAACCCCCACCAACTAATCCTTAGTTTCATTACACAAACATACTTATAAATATATGTTACGTCACAGTAGCTCCACAACAAATAAGTCATGCACATCTCCTATTGGTAGGCCCGGTGACGGTGCAACTGATCTGGATGATGGGCTACCATGAGAACTGTAGGGTGAGTTAGTGTGATGGTGTGATCTAGAGGAGGAAGGTGATTCACCTGTCAGTGACCTGACAGTGCTTCTTGGCTGTGACCTTGTCCTGGACCATGAGGTTCTTCTAGGTGTAGATGACTACTGACATGGCCTATGAGAAATGTGTTGCGATTGCTCACTGTCCGTGCCAACATTACTGTCTTGAGAGTCAGCGTTAGTATCATGTGATCTTTCCCTACATTTCTGGGCAGTCCCCCATCTCCTTCCCCTGGTTAAACTGATTCCAGTTTGACTCTAGTATGTCAAACCAATGTATGACTGGTGTCTACCACTGATGCCTGGTGTGCCACCATGCTAGACATCAGTGATCATGACATTATCCCTGCTCTCTGCCAGTTCAAAGCTGCATTTGAAATCTTCACACATACCCTGTAGAACTCTAACCATTTCTAGCTGATTCTCTGTTGCAGTGGTTTGAACCCTAACTATGTCGTGGCACATTTCCTGCTGTGCTTCCAATGTTGTATGTATTTCCTAAGGCAGTTCAAAATAATTTCTGCACCTAGCACATCTTTGTAATGTTGTCAGTGTGGGCAATATGGCCTCAGACTGCCTGCCTTCATGCTCTAACTGTTCTTCTACATGTGGAGACACTGGTGCAGAAGTGCATGTTTACTCCTAGTGTACAAGTGTGAGTGGAATGTCGGCCTGTGTTTGAATTGTGATGCAGTGTCACTTTCTGTAGATTTATTAACATGTTGTGAGGTGAGAGACCCTGTCATTACATTGGGAAATTGCCTGCCTCTTCCCTCTGTGTGCCTCATAAATACAACTACATCATCATCACCATCATCAGCAACATCCATTCTACTGCTGATTTCATCCATATTTATTGGTACAGTTGAACTGTTGGTTTCTGATGCTGACTCTGTAGAAGAAAGCATTACAACACATTAATAGTACTGCAACAGCATATGGTATAGTATGTTTACATGGGGTGGAGTGGATTGTGATGTGTTTAATTACAACACTGTTTGTTAGCATTCAATGTTAGACATGTAAAAGGTGTATTTTTAAACTAACCCTCAGGAGTGGATGAATGCAAATGGTGCTACAGACTTTGGTTTGATGAAACATTGTCCACACCACCTCTAAATATTACTGTTCCACCATCTTCTGCATCACAGTCACCCCCGCAGATGAACCAAATGAATTCATAATCTGGTGCTAACTTAATAAGATTCAGAGAACCCACCCCCGTAGTGGTCTTGGAAATTGCATTCTGCCAGGCCTGCTTCTAGCACATCCTACCATGTCATTTGCCCTTTTCTTGTACTGTGCCAGAGATCTATTTTTTGCCTCCAACTGCATTTATCTCTACAACTACCTAGCTCCATGCTTTGCTCCTCTCAGCATTTACGGGCTCCCCTTTGCCAAACAGTTTGCCATGTGTCCTACGTGCTGCCATGAGTACATGATTTTTTTCAAGGCTAAAGTTATCATTTCAATGCCTGGATCCCTCATTCTCCATTTGTACTATAGAGAAAAACAACAAAATAAATAAATAAGTAAATGAATAAAAGGGCTACTGTACGGCACTTGCCACAGTACTGGCTGCATGACATCAGTAGTAAAAGTGTAATCCACTGGACTGCTACTCCAGTCATCAACACAACTACGGAAACAATCTAACACAAATGTGATTTCAAAGAGTCCAGGTACTCTTCCCTCGCTGACATTAGTAAAACAACACTGTCCCCATACATTTGTATGTCTGTCTTATGCACAGTAAACATTGTCAAATTCAATAACAAGCTCTAAATTGCATGGACAATAGCAATGATGCATTGTTCAGTTATTAGATTTTCAATAAACAGAAGCACATGTCAAATAACTTGTGAGCAATTCCCATAATTAAACACTCATTTAATGTAAAAGCACAATACAGGTCAAAATACATTGTAATTGACATTTAAAACATTATAGCAAGAACTGTTAATTGCCTGGTTAACTATTACTTATTTTATATATTTTTCTTACTTTTGGATGTCTGCGGTATCCTTCATAATTTGTCACCTATTTCAGCTACTCGTGAAACAATATGGGTCAGCTAAAGCTTGCGGCATGAATTTAGGCTGATTTACATATTTAGTATGCAAATTAGGCTAATTTATATACATGTCTATGAATCATAGCATAATGCAAGTATGTTGTGAAGTTCATTGGCATATTCCAGATTTTTGTCAATTATGAACACGCATGGCATGCTACATGAATGAGTCTGAGAGTTTACAAACTCTGCAGCACTCCACAGTAATGCCAAGCTATTTGAGAACATGCACTGTTTGGCCAAAACTAGCTAAAGTATAAATATACTGGTAAAATTCAAAATGGAGTCATCTGAATGTCAGGTTGTAATGAATCTGAGGGTTAATCCCTGGCCAGCCCAGTCTGTATGTCACACCCTAACAAGTAATACATATACAAAAGTACCAAAACTGCTTCCTCACATTAGTATTGACATTTCTTTTTCCACTACCTATTACTTAAAGAAAAAATAAATAAACAGAGATAAAAAAGTGACAGGTCCCACTTTAATGCATGAAACCAATTGTTGCTAATGTCAGACATAAGAAAAGATGTAAATGTCACGAAGAAATATTACTGGTAACTCAATGATTTAGATAAAGTTAGAAATAAACCATTAGTAATTGTATGCTCTGATAAGTGTTTCCCTTTGAGAAAAAACAGGGTGTGACAAAGCATTTGTGGTTACACCAAGCCTATCAATGTTATGAGTACCTGGTCTAATGAACATGCTAGTAAAAAAAGCTTTGGTCAAGGTGATGTCACAATCGACAGAGAGTGGTTATAATCCTGGTTGATACAGCCCTCACTATACTTTCCTCATTCTGGTTCTGGCTCTTTGAATGATGACATCGCCTGCAAAGGGATGAGGCTGGGCTACTGGCTGGTCTGAGAAAGAGACCTGAATAATACTCTACCTTCTGCATTACTCAAACCTGGAGAAAATTCACGCATGCAAAAGTACCAGTATATGGAAAAAAAATTATATCTGACAGGAGTTGGCTGACCTTCTGCCAACCCCAACAAGTAAAGGCCGCTCCAGTCAGCAGTGCAGTCACAAGTATGATGATTTGAAAAAGTGTAGTGCTGACCAGCTGGCCAAGTGGGTTGATCAGGTGTGGCTTAGAAGGCCAGAGTTCTACAGTAAGTACAATTTTTAAATCCATATATAGTTAAATACATACTTATATACATGTATATATGTGTGTATGTGTGTGTCTGTGCATGCGTGTGTGTATACATATATATATATATATATATATATATATATATATATATATATATATATATATATATATAGCCACACGCATACATACACAACATGGGGCTAGAGAAACTTTACAAGTACATACACTTTAACAGTCAGATTTTTTAACCTGCAATATATACTTTTTTTTAGATTTTTTTAACCTGCAATATATACTTGAGGTGACATTCTGAAATGCAATCCATGTAATCAAACATCCATCTATTCATGACAGACAGAAAATACTTCTATTACCTGTTAAGACGTTACAGCAATAAATAAATAAAAATGTCAATAAAGAATATGAAAATAGTCATCTGTACAGATAATTCTGTAAATGTATTAATAATGGATAAATATCAGTAATACTGACTACAGATTTATATTTTAATTCTTTAATTTCCTCCTTTCCAGCTTTCATGCACTACCGCCAGTACAACTCCATCTTATTATTATCTAAACTCACAGTAACATTTCCTTTATAGCTAATATAATAGCTATCATGCTAACCTCCATATCTTATCTCTCACTCTTTTTCTCTCATACACATCTCAGACTAAGTAATTACATTAACCTCCCCACCATCTCTCACCGCTGTCAGTAATATCCCTTACTTCCATTACTATCCTTACTAAACATCTAATCCTTTATACTACTAAACCCAACTATGGTATTTTAAAACCTGTCTGCTCTACTACCAATGCTACAACTTTAAAACTGACTTGTACTCTACCATAAATTGTATTCCACTCCTAAGATAAATTGTATAGACTTAGAATGTATTGTACTATAAAATCTGTTATGTCTCTATTTCCTCTAATATTTTATGTAATGATTAGTTAAAAATGTAATATCTGTTACAGTCTATATTTGTTTCTGGAGCTTTTCTCTCTGGGCTTCTGCCATACCTTTCAATTGTACAGATGTTCAGAGAATGTCCAGATTTTTGCCTGATATTCTTAGTCCATTTTTCAGAAAATTGGGGTTTCTGGCGAATTAGTGGCAAATCATTTAAGACTGAAGTTAGAAAATGATGATAGGAATTTGGGTTTCAGGCTTCATACCCTTTAGAAAATTCATGCTAATGCAAAACCTGTTATTCTATCAACTTTCTAAGTTTGTAAGAGGAATATTTAAAAATTATCCCTATTTTGGGGCCTTTGAACTGCTTTTATTTATTGCTTTGTCCAGATTTCTTGCACTAAGAGGTTGAGAGGTATGGCCTCCGCGGAAAATGGGTTCTTGACCCAGTTGTACTTTCCTGGTCACCAAATATCAAGAAAGAAAGAAAGAAAGGAAGAATTGTTTAGCATTGCATTGAAAAAGTTGTAAGACCTTTTCTTATTGTTACTGGAAGACAGAGATAGACAACTAACATAGTAAAAAGAGTTACTGAACTTAATTATTCAGAAGTATTTCTTGTTGCATGTATAACATGGCTGAAATGACACTCACCATACCCTAGTCAGACTAACTGTTGAGGGAGGGGAGTGGAGGTAAATATGCTTTAATAATGAGCAGCAGATACCCTTTCAAAGAACATGCTGCTTTATGATACCTCAGCTTTACTGATTTTCGCATAATGTCCAGATTTTTCCCTTATACTTTTGATGTGTTCCTCATAAAATTTGTACTTTTCTGGCAAATCACTGGGGATTGAATTCACTAAATAATGGCACACATTTGGGTTTCAGCTTTGATCCATCCCTCCACAACCTCTTTTTCTCATTTTTGCAAATTGGTTCAGGGTGTCATTTCAACAGCGACAATCATCTAGAGCCAAGGTTTCCACCACTTGGTGGCTAGCCCTGCTTCAGTAGTTCTTCCACACCACATGCAGACACACACACACACACACACACACACACACACACACACACACACACACACACACACACACATATCTATGGCCAATTTACAGTGTCCAATCCACCTACTGCATGTCTTTGGAATGTGGAAGGAAACCAGAGCACCCAGAGGAATCCCACACAAACACAGGGAGGACATGCAGCCTCTGCACAAAGGCACACCAGCCAAGAGTCAAACTGGAGAACTTCTTGCTCTGAGGTGGCAACATTATCCACTCCACCACTATGCCACCCTTTTTAGCCTTTATATCCTTCAGAAAATGTACAGTAACAAAACCTTTTATTCTAGCAACTTTATAAGAGCAATATTTAAATTGTGTCCCTATTTTCCAGGCTTTATCTCCCAATTATTTCTGTCTTTGTTAATATTTCTTGTGCTAAAAAGTTGAGAAGTATGGTTTTACTTCATTATTGTACATTAGACAAAGTTCTCGAGAAAAGGAAAGTCACACTTGCTTGAATTGTTAGATTTCAACATTTGAAGTTCAGGTTTCTCACAGAGTGTTGCATGCATTTCTTAAAACAAAAGACATACATGCATTCGTACTTCTTCAGTACCCTACACAATGCAGTAGAACATGTCACTACTGAGTTTTAATAATACACATGTATGCATTCAACAGTTACAATCTGACAGAATAAGACAAAAAATAAAATGCTTACAGCGAATATAAGACATGTAATCGTGGAACACATTCAAGTGCAGGTAAACAAGGTTATTCTTCTGTCATTTACAGAGCAAGGAAAATGTGCTATACTGTCATTTTTAAGCATGATTAACTTTTAACTGCAGCAGTTAGTGCTTTTTTTCATGTATGATGACTGTGTACTGTAAAATAAGTTTGAAAAGTATGGAATTAAACACAAAACCATTACAACAGAAAAAAAATCAATTGCCATTTCAATTCATTATAGGTATGCATAAGCACTGTTCTTACACATTCACCCAAATTACATAAGCACTTCCCCGATTATTACCCTCAAGTATATGCATAACCACTTCCCATACACAACTGTACTTCAATAAAGATATTTTTCTCAGTGGTTTATTGACTTGATATCTTGCATTGCAACAGTATTGTGTGGATTTATTGTGCGTTTTCTCCTGTTTTCTCTCTACACCCCTTTTTCTGTTTTATTTTTTTGCTGGTGCATTTCTTTTTACATTCTTGTTTTGCTTCACTCCTATTTCATTTTTCTTTTATACAGGTTTAAATCCCTCAGGAGTAGACCAGGTACGTACCTCCCAGGCTAGGGACAAATCACCTTCTGCCAGTTCTGGGCCATCCTTGCAGGGTCGGAGTGGAGCCACCAGTCCTGCAAGCACTAAAGCACATGGCAGTCTGACAAGCCTCACTGAATGGGGACTTCAGAGTTTGTTTGAGGACATTTTGGAAGAGGTAGTGGACAGGAGAATTATGGCAGTCAAAGCCTCTCTTCAGTGTGTAGAAGTCATGGTCACCCAGTTGGTGCTGACCACTGCACCAACACAGGCCCCTACTCCCTCAACATTGGAGACCTCCACTACAACACCATCTGGCAGTGGACATGTTTGAGGTTCTTTGGACTGGGTACACAGTTGGAATTTCCTCAGATATTCTTTCCTTGCCATTTCTCTTATACCATATTCCCTATTTCCCACCCACACTATTGTTTTACAAAAAAAGTTTTAAAAATGGGAGGGGTCTATCCCTAACAAATACACAGTGCCCATCCTCTCCCACCTCCTCTAGCTCAAACCATCTTGATGTTCCGCTTGTGTGTTCCCCTCTTTGTTTGTCTACCCTTTTTCAGTCTTTTCTATCAAACCCTTTCTGTTCTTTGATGAAATCATCAGTGTCCACAAAAGTATACCCCTATATGAAACTGTTCTAAACCTTTTACTTAAAAAAAAAAAAAATGTTTTAGCTGTTGCGGAGTCCACAGCTTTACTATAATGCTTTAAGTATGGCTGTGCTCAGCTGCACTTACCCACCATATATCAAGGCACATAAAATTTATAATGTAAAATACTTTGCACGTACAATACACAACCTTTAGACAATTTACACATCTACCAAAAAAGGGCATTGTTACTTGCATCACATTTCAGTATTCCATATAACTATATTACACTGACCTAATTTGCATAGCAGCATAGTGCTGCTGTGTGCAGATGCTCGCTACACACTTGCACAGCCCCAGACTACAAATACTGTCCTGTGTCTCTGCCCTCTATTCCTTATAATTTTCTGATTTCCAAAGAAACTCCCCTCTTTCATTGCTATAGACTGTTGTACAAGCTATCTATGTACTCTTCCCACCCACTGTTTTCCATAAATCCACGATACTGAGAGCACACCCAGCAAACCAGTATTGTTTTTGGGTAAACCTCCTTTACTACATACTGCATCCTGCTCATTTCCTTCATCTCAACAAAGCTTGTAGCCCTAAATTGATTTCCAAAGTGTTTTATTTGTATCCAGTGCCATCCAGGGAAAGTTAAGTACCTTTGATTGCTAAATCACACTTACTTTTAGTCATTGTTTTTGTTTTATGTGAACATTTCACTGAATTTTTGTAAAAAAATGTTCTTCTTCTCATTGTTATGGTCATGAAATTATCTTCAGCAAGGGATTTCCAGCTAGATGTTAAGTGGTCTGTGTTAGCATTGCACATGTGGGTCTCTTCGACTGTGTTTTTATATCAAGAGGAATTGGTGTATTCACCTTGTGGTAGTAAGTGTGTGCCTGCTCCATTTGAGTTGGGAAGTAGACAGAAGGACTCATAGTGTAGTCATTTTATTGGCCAGAGGGCTCATTATATAATTTTCTGTTTTTCCTGTGCTACTATGCATTTTGCATGTTTGTGTGGATTAGCAGTGCCCTGCACAGTAGCAAACACATAAAAAGCAAATGTTCTCTGTAGAACAATCCACAAATCTAGAACATGTAAAGCAGTGGTATTGTGCAAATACCTTGTACACCAACAAGCTTACAGCAGATAGTTGGGCCTCAAGTGGCAATACCTACATATTTAATAGAATTCAATATTGGGCAAACATTAAAGTTAGTGTAATTTAGTACTGTTTAGTTTTAAATCAAATAAATAACAGCCAAAGGGTAAAGAACCTTGATGTAACAGCAGAATTCACTTACTCCAAAAACCACAAGGTATCACCACGGCTTAGAAGAACTCCACAATTTAATAATGCAACATAGATGAAAACAGCATACAAACAATAAGAACTGTAACTGCTTTCACGTTCCCTTTTACTCCTACATAAATACTGAAAAAAACGCCAAAAATTTAATTAATTGATCAATTAAGAAAGAAATCTCTTCCACTGATCTGTGATACATTTATGTGTTAACTACTATAACTAAAAATATAAAAATATATATTTGCTTATATAAATATACATCAATACAAACACTATTTGTCGTTGTTGTGTCTTTTGGCTTTTCTCAGTTAGGGGTCACCACAGCGGAACTCCGGTCCGCTAATGATTGGCAGTAGATTTTTATGTGCCGAGTTGCTGGCCCTGACGCACAACCTTCAACGAAGGTACGCCCATTCATGCATGTCTCCACACAGAAGACACTCTAGCTGAGAATTGAACAGGACAACATCTTACTGTGAGGCGACAACGCTACTGCAGCACCACCACAGCAGTATAATACAAACACTATATATATGTGTACAAGAAATATATAGTTTCTATATATTTTTTATACATATATATTTATATGTGGATCTATAAATACAAACACGATATATAGCTCCACATATAAATATATATAAAAAAAATATAGAAACTATATATTTCTTGTACACATATACATTTTATTTAAAAAATATATATTACAACTATTCTAAAAGTATATTAAAAATGCAGAATCACTATCTAAATATCTAACATTTCTAAATTTGTCTTATGGTGGGAGACTGTTAATATATAGTAATAGCAGACTATTAATGTGGCAATGGTCTATCCATCAGGAAAGGTTTTAGAGAAAGCCTATCATTCAGTCCACTATTCTTATCTGCCTGCATTCTAATGATCCACCTCATTTCTTCCTTTGCAGTATAATTTTTAAAGTTCCCTAATCTAGGTGTCTTATTAATTAATTCTATTACTAGAAATTTAAACTTATGAGATAAATCATTATTTATCACATGTTTTGCTAGAGCATTGGTGTCATCCTCATGATTTATAGCATAAACATGCTCTTTTACACGCTCTCTCTGTGTTATATTAGTCTTACATATATAGAATGATGCGCATTTTATACATTGGGCCAAATATATCAGGTCTGCATAGTGTTCAAAAACATGTTTCTTCCCTGTGTCTGGATGTATACAAATTTTTACAGCAGCTATATAGGAACCATGATTGCAGTTCCTGCACAGAAAGGTACCTCTCTTTTTAGACTCTAATCTCTGATTACCACCCTTCTCATGGCAACACAGCCTCTTTAAGGACTTAGTATTTTTATATGAATACTTTGGTTGCATTCCTACTGTATGTCTTATTTTCTCATCATCCTTCAGAATAGTCCAATTATTTTATATAATATCCTGTATAATTTTATTATTAGAGAAAGGAATGACCATTCTGACTTAGTTAATCAGTACACCAATGCATTTTCTTCTCTATTGACCACTTCTTTTTTCCTATTAATGTATGGTTTACCCTTCCCTCTTTTATCTATAGTCCTCTCATCAAATAACCTTTCACATTCTTTCTATGAGTAACCTCTACTTAGGAACTCCTCTTCTAAATTCTTAATGGCTCTTTGAAACCTAGTAACCTCACTAGTAAGTCTGGACACCCTTAATCCTTGGCCAGTGATTACATTTTTATATATATGTGCAGGATGCATACTTGCATGATGCAAAAGATTATTTTTTCTGCAACTTTTCCTATAAAAAGATGTAGAAAACTTATCACCTTTTTTTACTTATTTTTATGTCAGAAATTCTATCTAATTTCTAGACCAATTGCCTACAAACTTCAAAAATCCTGTGGTAGTATTAATATAGCTAATAAAGGCTTGCAGATTTACTTCTGTCCCTTCCCAAATGAGAAAGATATCATCCAAGAATCTTTTGTAATATTTAATATATTTTCGATATTCAGTGTCAATGACGAACCTCTTCTCCCAATATGCCATGACGAGGTTGGCATATGAGTTTGCACAAGGCATCCCCATCACCACCCCTCTAGTTTGTAAATAGTATGTTGCTTCATTTAAAAAAACATTATTCTCTAGAATCAACTCTAGCAACATTATGCATCTTATTATAACTTCCTTCCTCACACCTTTACCTCTTAGAAACAATCTAACATACTCAAGACCATCATCATTAGGTATTACTGTGAATATCAGATCTATGGCTGCCAAAGGGTTAGGGTTTATAACCCTTCGTAGCCATGGATCTGAAGTTATACTAGTAACATTGGATGTTAAGTTTTTAGTAATAGAATTAGTTAATAAGACACCTAGATTAGGAAACTTTAAAAATTATACTGCAAAGAAGGAAATGAGGTGGATCATTAGAATGCAGGCAGATAAGAATAGTGGACTGAATGATAGGGTTTCTCTAAAACCTTTCCTGATGGATAGACCATTGCCACATTAATAGTCTGCTATTACTATATATTAATAGAGTCTCCCACCATAAGACATATTTAGAAATGTTAGATATTTAGATAGTGATTCTGCATTTTTAATATACTTTTAAAAAATTTTTAATACACATATTTTTAAATAAAATGTATATGTGTACTAGAAATATGTGTCTATATATTTTTATATATATTTATATGTGGATCTATATATAGTGTTTGTATTGATGTATATTTATGTAAGCAAATATATTTATTTTTATATTTTTTAGTTATAGTAGCTAAACACATATATATTATGTATTATAAATACTGCACCAAGTGATCATATAAATGTATTACAGATCAGTGAAAGAGATTTCTTTCTTAATTGCTTAATTAATTAATTACATTTTTGGAGTTTCTTTCAGTATTTATGTAGGAGTAAGAGGGTTGTTGTATATGTCTGATAAAGTGTTCAAAGGGAACATGAAAGTGCTTGCAGTTCTTATTGTTTGTATGCTGTTTTCATCTGTGTTGCATTATTAAATTGTGGATTTCTTCTAAGCCGTGGTGATACCTTGTGGTTTTTGGAGTACTGTTTAGTTTAATCTGCACCAATAAAGCACCCTTATTAGTCTGTATAACAAAGCATCTTTAATAGCCTTTGAATACAGAAAAATGCTTGGTGCCAAAACCATGGCTTAAAATTCAATACCCAGAAATGCATTATAGTACCTTATGGGAAATCTGTCACCCCAGGTAACTATGTCATCAATAAAAAACCCTTAAAAGTCATGGATCTGGAAAATCATGTAGATAGTAACCTAGCCTTCGATCAACAAGCGTACAAGGATGTAAGAAAATCCTTTTATGTTACTCCAATTATAAGCAAAGACATGGCATCTAGTTCCAGAAAGGTCATCATACCATTGTACTTGGCCCTCATTAGACCTGTCATAGAGTATAATGCCCCCTTCATTATTTACCTGACACATGCAGCAACTGCTACATCCACAAAGGTTCCTTACAAAAAAAATACAGGGAGTAAACACAATGTCCTACACTGATCTCCTCAAAGCCCTGTCTCTTTACTTGGTACCATACAGACTTCTGAGAGGTGATCTTTGCCTGGCAGTTAGATAAAAGAAAACATGTTAGGGGTTGCAGCTGCTATGTTTATGCTGTATGTGTAACAGGCTTTAAATCAGGGTGTTGCTGCTGCTGCTGCTGCCAGACCTCAGGCAAGAAGAAGAAGGATGTTTAGACCCCATTTAACTTACCATGGACTGCATGAAACAGAAACTATTGTGAGACACAAAGTGGACAGGGAAACACTGGAAGAAATAGGCAACCTCTACTGCCTTACCACAGGCCACAGGGAAATCATACAGAACCCATCCCAGTGGAAACAAAGGTATGTTTAGCATTATGTATGCTAGCTATTAGTACTTTCCAGAGACCCACAGGGGATATATTAGGAGTATCGCAGGCATCAACCTCTAGAACATTGCATCGCTTTTTAAATGCAATGCTACTACATGCAAGGGAGTTTATCTTTTTCCCATGAACATCATAGGAGAGTGCAATAACCATGCAGGAATTTTATGCAATAGCACACTTCTGTGAAGTTTTAGGGCCATAGATTGCACACACATAGAAATAAAAGCCTGACCCTGGGAACAGGGGAGGATGTACAACAGAAAAGGTTTCCATTTTATAAACTGTCAGGTTATTTGTAATGCCCAAGGGATCACCTACAATGTCTGTGCAGGTAACCCAAACATTTTCCACAACTCATATGTATGTCAGACATGTGAGCTGTACACCAGGTTTGCTAGGGGTGCCATTCCTGAAGGGCATCCAGTGGAGGAATTCAAGTTATACATTGGAGCCCTGACTCATGACACCTATGAAAAAATCTACAGAACTCCACTGAGCAAGGATGCAGTGAGGCCCACGCTCAGACTAGGAATATTACAGAGCATGTGCTTGGTTTGCTTAAATCAAGGTTCCAGTGTTTAGGTACATCAGGAGGTGCACTGCAGTATGACGTGGGCACCTGTGCTGAAATACTTACATTCTTTGCCATGTTATACAACATAATTCTCATGAAACAGCTTCAACAAGTACAGTAAGGAGCAGATTTTCACGGACCTCAGGTGGGGCCAGTAACAGCAGGTACAGATGAGGGGTCTGAGGGCTGCCGCTGCTGGCAGACAGAGGCATGCACAGTTTGCCCTGCGCTCTAGCTAAGAGGCAAAGGATAGCACACACAATCAATATATAGCCCAATGGCTAAGATCCTACACACATACACATAGGAAAGCTGATGCCTGTCAGACACCACCTTTACTTAGCCATGTAATGGTTGTATTCTGATAGCATTATAAGTTTGTAGGTTCATAGCAGGTCACTAGGCTAATGGCCCTAGGGCTTCTACAAGCTTAGCCATGTTATACATGTGCTCCCTAATTGACCTTGGATAGATGGTTGTTATTCACAGAGTAAGTTTATGATCAGCACAGACTGTCCCTGTCCATGAGCAACAAAGGTGCCACCCCGGGGTGAATTTACAGTGTCCCATCCAATTGTCTAGGTTGTGCTTGAATAGGGCTATTCAGGACCTCTGCTTCACATGAATTGGGAGTTTATTCCAGAGGAGTGGTAATCTCTCGGAGATATATCTGTCTCTCCAGCATGTTCTGTTAATGTCACAGGCTAGGTTAAGATCCATGGACTCTTGTCCCATTTGATTTGCGGATATGCAGCATTTCCATTAGGACAGGGTCAGAGACTGTTCTCTAGGCCTGGCACAAGTTGCCTCTCAGCAGCATGTAGGATACAGAGTACACTGACATGGTCTTCAGTCTTTCCATGTAGGTTATGTTTTGGAGACCCTGAATTTTCTTGATGAGAAACCTCTGTGGTCTCTCCAGCTGCTGCATGTGTCTGGTGAGGTACATGCAAAAGGGAGCATTGTACTCTATTAGTGGTCTGAGGAGGGTTGAGTACAGAGGAGGTATAAATCCTTAGTCTTGGATGTGATGCCCTTACTTATGAGATGCACAATGTAGAAGGCTTGCCTTACCACTGTGGACACATGGTGATCAAAGTTTAAATTGTTATAAACCTGTGCTTCCAAATCTTGCACCACTGGGTTTGAGCTTAGGAGGGTGCAGACAATATTGAATTTGCAGGGACTTCCTCTTTGCCAAAGGGGATAATAATGCACATTTCTGTGTTTAGTTTTAGTCTTTGGCTTTGGCACCAGTCATTTGTCTGTGTTAACCCCTTTTGTAATATGTTAACATCATTTAGGGACTCCATTATTATGCCCAGTTTGCAATCATCAGTGATTTTGGTAAGCCACAGGCCATCTACTTTCGCCTGGACTTCTGAGAAATAGATTCCAAACAGTAGAGGGCCCAGCACAAATCCTTGTATTACACCACTGGTAAATGGCTACTGGTAGAGGTGGAATCCCCAACTTTGACAGATTGCATTCTGTCGGTGAGACAGTTGGCTACCCATCTAGTGATGTAGGGGTTAATCCCCAGCTGAGAGAGTTTCTCGAGGATACCTAAATGAGGGATTGTATCAAAAGCCTTGGCTAAGTCAAGATAGGCAATATGAACTGTTTTGGCTTCATCTAGGGCTTTGGTGACATTCTCAAAGAAGTCCATCAGGATCAATAAGTATGATCTACCCTTAATGAAGCCAAACTCATACAGGTCAAGAGTTTGAAGGTCACCTATGTCCTTGTTGATAAGTTCCATAATTATTCTTTTCATGGCCTTGCAGATAAGGCTGGTTAGGCTCATGGGTCTGTAGTTCCCAGGGTTGGTTGATGAACACATTTTGTGCAAGGGGATTACTGCTGGTGTTCTGCACTCTGCTTTAACAAAGCCAGTGCTCAGACTGAGGTTAAAGAGATTGCCAAGTGGTTCTGCCAGGTCTTGTTTTAAATTATTTAGCAAGCAGCATGGGATGTTATCTAGTCCCATAGAGGCCATATTTTTGGCCTTGGGGAACATGGAGTTGACCTTCTCTTTGGAGATAATAGGTAGAGGACTGGTGTCAGGTATGCTTTGGGGTATGGCTGGTGGGGGCAGGGGGGGTGAAGTTTGTGCCAAATCTGTCATCTGGCAGGTTGGCAATTTCTTCAGGTATTCAACAGTGGCAACCCCCAAAGACACAATTCCTACCTGTAGTAATGACAATGTAAGTGTGGAACATGTAAAGGAAAAAAAGTCATATAACTGATTACTCTCATAAGGAAACGCATATATGCCCCTAAGCAGAGCCTCTTGTCTGAGGTATACAGTTATATCAGTAACATCTCCTCTGTAAGATGTTTGCAACATATAGGTATGTGTTAGAAGCAATAGTTTGCATCAATTAACCACTGCCCACAAAACTTAGAGCAGGTCAGTTATACTCAAATTTGTATGCTTCCAATGCTGTAATGACTATATGAACTGAAATACGATACAGTATAACAACAAAGCAGAAAGCCATTCACAAATGAGTAGGAACAAGAAATCAACAACTTTAGCTCTGCAATACATATTGACAAATCCAATTATTTGAATAAGTAAGCATCAGCTGTCTACTATGTGCATCAGACTTGTATGCAACCCTAAGTCACAAAGGCATGTGCAAAGGGCAGGGAGCTGTCCTCATCATTTTCATGTACTGGGGGGATGTAGGAGGGCAAGGTTAGCACAAAGTAGCAAGTGAGAAACGTGCATCTTTCAGAGTATATAGTGTTCAGGGCCAGTAACAACAGAGGTATAGCACTCTATAGTACTGTTTAGATAGTTTGCTTGTGTGTGAAGTGGTATGGGCAAGTGAATTTGTTTTTTTCTATGTGTGTGTTTGCATGAACACAATCAATCACTGTGCTCGCACTACATAATGGCATCTTTGACAGATGTGAGCCATGCATGACAGACTACTCAATTCAATGTCATCTCCCCTAACAAGAGAACCACCTCTGATATGAGTTTCACTGGTACTTCCATGGCTCTGGCTAGAAATCTGGGTGCTACTTGAACATGAGCAATGTCTGCTGGATGAGCTCTTATTAGGGCTATGTCCAGAACCACAACCCTTTGCCCTACCACACCTGTGTGTGGACACTGTAATCATTAATGGAGCAGTGGATTTATTGTCACTGTGGGTGCTGGATCTTGCATGGCAATGTCTGCTAACATCAGAATAAGGAGCGGCTCTGGCCATGTGAATGCACACCCTCCCGAGCAGATGTTCCATTACAGAAATTGCCCCATCTGGTGTGTCATTCATTCTGTCTAAGGAGTTGCCCATATGGTACAGGGAGTCACACATGTCAGAATGCATGACATTTAGTAGTTGTACTATCTCTTCTGAGGCCCTAATACCCTTATGATCACTCTTGGGAGAGGTAACCATGCTACCCTGATCAACTGTGTCATCTTCAAACTGTCCTACCTGTATCAGAGGTTTTTGTGTTCTGGGTATGCATAGGCATAATGACTGTATTCAAAATGTGGCAGGGGATGTGGAAGTCACAACTCCAGTGTCAGACTGATCCTCTGCACCCCAGACTGTGCCAGTCATCACCACCATCATCATCAGAGCCTACGGATACTCCGACATCAGGTTGTATGAGTTCCACATCTCCAGTCTCAGGATCACCTATGATAACATGCAGTAAACAGAAAAATGGAGAATAAAATTTATCTCATATTTTCCTTATAATAAAGATATATGTTAAACTTCATAACAGATGCTAGAGCTACACAAACTTTACTGTCATATACACCTGAAACTATCTTATATACATTATTAACCATAAACAAATGGCTGCTTACCATGTGCAGGTGGACTGGCAGCCTGTAGCCCAGAAGTGCCTTCTACTAAGTATCACAATGCAAATGAAACAAGAAAAAGAGAACAGCACCCTTCATAAGTACAGAGTAAAAATATTTTCATAAAAAGTTAGTGAACAGCTGGCTGAACCCTGCAAACCTAAACCAAACTCCACTCTTTCTTTATAACTGTAGTCTCATACAGTTATCACTGTCTCTATATAGATGTAAATATAAATATAATTTTATATATGTAGATATATATATATATATATATATATATATATATATATATATATATATATATATATATATATATATATATATATAATATAGAGAGAGAGAGAGAGAGAGACATCAGACATCTTAGATATATGCATATAAAAATGTAACAATGACAGTTCTGCTTCTTGCATATCTGGAAGTTCTTCTTGTGGCCATCTGGGTCTGTTGTCCCCATCTGCAGCAAGATGAGAGATTCTGGTGGAACTTCTGATGAGCTATGTTGATCTCTGATAGTTGACAGGAAGTCCTCAGTTTCAGTTAGTGGTGGTTCTGTAACAGGACCACCCCCCATAGCGATCTGTTCCCAGGAAAGTGCAGTAGCCCTACAGCAGGCAGAGGTTATCATGTCAGTTGAATGGTGTCTTGTCTGGGAGTAACATACCTCACAACTGTAGATTTTCGCAGAATGTCCGGATTTTTGCCTAATATTTCTGGTTACTTTTTCATAAAATTGTGTTTTTCTGGAAAATTAGTGGTAAATCATTAAAGACTGAAGTTGGACAATAATGCCAGACATTTGAGTTTCAGACTTCCTGTCCTTGAGAAAATTCATGCTAATACAACATCTGTTATTCTATCAACTTTCTATGTTTGTAAGAGCAATATTTAAAATTGTCTCTAATTTTTGGGCTTTTTATTTATGGCTTTGTCTGGATTTCATGCGCGAAGACATTGAGGGATATAGTACACAATAACATTATTCCACTGATGTCACCCATCACTGGTGTGCTGATTCTGCAAAGTCATGAAATTGTGAAGAAGTGGAAATATATGGTGCTCTCCCACAGCCCTCTTGCAAATTCCTGTATTATTTTCCCTGTGTGTTACACTCTGCTTGCCGTTCCCGTTTTAGCCACAGTCCTATCAACCCCTTTTTCACACATTTAATGTGGTCAAAAAATGGATTCACACACAACACACACACATGGCCAGAAATAGCCGATGAAAAAGCCTTCACTTAGGTACTCAGCATTTGTGCACAGTTTGGCATAGAGAAGCAATACTTGTGACAGTGAACACTGTTTAGCTTCTTATTGCAAAAGCTAGATTTGAATCTAATCTGCAGTCATCCGGTTACTGCTGTGCAAATGTGCTTAAGTCCACTGTGCTATGGGAACACCGAGTAAAGCCATACCAAAAGCAGTATTGTGGAACAGTTAGTGTAACATTTATTAGGCTGCTGGATGTATTAAAGCAGGAATTCCTATGTGGTGTGTTGACATATTTATGCAGTTTGCTGTCTGATAGTTTGGCATAGTGTCATGGGTTCTATAGCTGTATGCCAGATTATTACTTTATGACAGTTCATAGTCCTATCATATATTTAGTTGTAAATGTCTGTATTTTTCTGCACATAACACATTTCCTTAACAACGGAATAGTGCAGCAAGATATAATTTTCAAAAACATTGCAGCCCCAACAGGAAAACTTAGTAAGCTAGCCTTATCCTGGTTTGGTATTCATGTTTATTGCACTCTCAAACCCCTTATTTGTACCTAGAGCAATCAGTTTACTTGACAGAGCATGACAGATTAATGATGATTTAATAAGTAAGATTGAAACACCATAGAAATGGTCCTACATGTCCTACAAAGCATATTGTTGCTATTCCTGTGTTAGAAAAATATATATATTCACATATGTGCTGCCCAGAAAATATATTTACATACATGCTGCCTAGAAAAATATATATTTACATATATGCTGCTTAGGAAAATGTGTATTCAAACATTCAGACATATATAAGTTGTGTGGTCAGATATATAGAGAAATGTGTGCTTTAGACAGGAATAAATGTACTTAAATCTATAATAGGGAACAAAGGTTGAAATAGTATGATATGTAATGCATTTAATTCTGTTTTACTAGAATAATAGTAGAAATAAACTCACATATTATTGCTTGAAGCATAAGCTGCAGTGTAATCAGAAATTTGGCCTTGGCAGCTCAAGCGCAGCCTGGCTCATGTCTTTCAAGTAAAGATTATTTTGCAAAGTTAGAAAATAATAAATCTGTCTGCATGTGTATCTTTTCCTGCTTCCACCAGAAGAATAGCACTATCAGAGATAGTGACCAGCTGGCAAGCAAGGAACAAAGAAAAGCATTAAAAGAAGACATACACCCATTGTATTCGAACTAATCTAAGAGCCTTGAATTGGCTACATCCTCGGAAGGACATTGTGACTGACCAGGTGCTTGCAAGGCTGTAACATTCTCATGGGAAAAGATTTTTGAAAACACCATCTCAGCACTTTTTCATAAGTTACTATGATGTAAAGACCTGTCACTGACCACGCCAGTGAGGTGGGCAAAACTGATAGTGAAGTGTATAAAATATCAAGTGTGACACCAATAAAGTAGTCAAAATTCTGTACAAGTTTGTGTATGGTTTTTTGCCTCCTAATGTACATTAGAGTATAAGATACTTGAGTTCTCCTGCATTACTGTTTGTTATTGACTGACATTGTTTTGAATGCCAGATGATTTTTTACAGTCTCACTCTAACTAATTTATTTAACATTTTGGTCCTTCTCGAGGATCCCTTGGTAAGCTGCAGGTCACAAGGTGCATGAGTGGTAATAAATCTACGCAGGAGAAGCTGCCGAAAAAAATGGTTCTTCTTAAAGTGAAAAGACCTCCGACTGAATTGTTGTGTGTAAAGAGGCTGTCCACTTTCTGATCTGTGGCTGAAAAGCGGAAGACTGGGCCCCAAGAAAAAACATTCAAAGCAGGAGGCTCAGGTAAGAAGAATTTCCCTCTTTGTCTTTGTTTTAGATCAGGGACCAGGTTACACTGTGCTATTGCTAAGGTTTGTAATAGCAGGGAGAGAGAGAGTCGAAGTATTGTATCTTGAGTCATAGATCAGGGAATAACAAAGCAAAGTAAACAGTCATTCTAGACACTACTGTGGATATGGGGAAATAAGATACCACGTGGTACAAGAGAAGGGTTACGTAACAGTCTTTTTAAGACATGGGAAATCAGTGGACTAAGAGATCACGAGATCCCCCCCTCACGGATAATGTGAAGCATATGCAATTGCAGTAAGCAGATAATGTGAGATATTTTGCAAAATGTGTTAACAACTATAAATTTGATAGTAAACTAAATAAACTTTCACTAGTTAAACTCCTTAAACAAGCTTTAATCTGATGCAGGGCATCAGGCAAAAGAAAACAGCACCAACTAGGCATACCTCAAGCACATAGGTGGATTGAGGAAGCAAATTGTAAAAAAAAAAAACAGAAGCTTAAAAATTCTGAAACATTTTTAGACAACAGAGTGAAAGGTCTAACAGACAGAATCTCTGAAAAATGAAAACTTAGAGCAGACTGGACTTGCATTAATTAATGCATACAACAGGAAAATGAGACAGTAGATGGATATTATGCTAGATTATTAAAATGCTTAAAACAACAATTAAAAAATACATTTTTAAAAGGTTGCATTGCCTCTGTTAGTAGTTTTATTACAAGGCATATGATAAATCACTGAACAAGCAGGCTGCAAGCCTTACTTGAGTATGCTAGACGTACTGAAAGACACTTTAATAGTAAAAAGAAAAAAGGCACAAGTCTTCACTGCTGAAGACGGAGCTGAAGTATTTGTATTACAGTCATGTAAAAAGGGCATCTAGCTAGGGACTATAAACAAAATAAGAAAGCAATGACAGAAGATAAAGGAGATGTGGACTGACTATATGATAGTAATAATAACCAAAACTCATCAGGAAAGGTTAATAAACAAAAAGAAAATGTGAATGTAGTAGAGGGAATAGAGGAAGTGCAAACAGATGTAGAGAATAAAAATGAAAATAAAATTTTAGATTTAGCATTGTTGAGCCTGGAGCTCTACCTAGCAAATACAAAACCAGAAGTAACACTTCTGGTGGAGGGAAGAAAGGTCAAATTCCTGTGTGACTCAGGAGCCACGGACTTTGATACACCCTCCAAGTTACCAAAACATTCTAAATCACCTGATTATATATTAGTAAAAGCAGCAAATGGACAGCTATACAGGGAACCACTTTCCCATAATATAGCAATAACTGACCCTGTTTCAGGTATGACTCAGAAAAGTAAAATTGTAGTTTCTGCAAAAATATCCAGTAAACTTACTGGGAAGAGACCTTGTGCAGGTATTTGGCATAGCAGTAGTTCCTACCATGCAGGGTATGGAAGCACAAAGACAAATGGATGCTCTTGTGGTGTGATCAGAGGGTGAAGCCTATTATTGGTACAGCCAGGACCTAGTTATGATTGGTCCAGGGGCAGTAACCAAAGAACTGATAAACGTAGCCATCAGTAAGGTACCCTCCCTTGACACTGATCAGCAGCACTTGTTACATTGTACTCCATACTACTGTAGCACACCGACCTAATAAGAAATATAAGTAAAAATCCTGCTGACAAATTAATATTACAAACTTTATGCTGGGATACTGAGGGAAACAGTGTAGTAAGCTGTTCATTACCTCAGGAGTTCATGAGATTGTATAAGTCCAATAGACTGCCACATGTCAGCTTGACAAAAACAAAAGTGTTAAATGGGCAGACTTAGAAAAAAAGGTAACTAAATGGGAAAACAGACTGATTTAAATATGTCAGGACAAGGGATATAAAACAAAACTGAATTGGTTGACACAGACACATACAGCTGTACACTTGCAATCTAGTAAGGACAGCTGATTAGCATTTTATTAAAAGAAAAGAAGAGGCCTTGTGTAAAATTCCAACAACTCTGTGGACAACAGGCAAGTTAAATGTAGGGCTTATTCAAGCAGCAGGACCAGTTACAATTACCCCAAAGTCAGCTTTTAGACCACAGAAAAGACAATACATTTTGGAAAAGAATGCAAAAGTAAAAATTAAGCCTATAATAAGCAGCATTACTCAAAAGGAGTACTGGTAGAATCTCCTGATTCACCATGTGATACACCCCTATTTCCTGTTAAAAAGCAAACGGGAATGGCAGATGGTACAAGATTTATAAGCTGTAAATAATGCAGTAATACCTAAAGCACCCACGGTGCCAGACCCACATACCTTGTTAAATGATTTAAAGCCACAACAGAAGTATTTTACTGTGGTAGATATAAGCAATGCTTTCTTTTCAATACCTATACATCCTAATAGTCAATATTGGTTTGCATTTACATTTCAGGGTAAAAGGTATACATATATTCGACTACCACAGGGATATTGTGAGAGCCCAATAATATTTGCACAAAAAATGGCTAGCAACCTGGCAGGGTCTACCCCACCAGAAAGTAGTCAAATTTTACTTTATGTGAATGACATCTTGCTAGCAGCACCCAGCAGCAGTGCAGGGTGAATACAGTAGCATTGTTAAAATTTTTAGTAATACAAGGACACAAAGTAAACAAGAGTAAGTTACAAACTTTGGAAAAAAAAACACAGGTTAGATACCTGGAATATGTGATATTCAATAAAGGTAAAATACTAGATAGTGGGAAAGAGGAAAAAAAAAAACAGCAATTTTGCAAGCACCCAAACCAACAACTAAAAGGAAATAATGTCTTTCTTAGGTACAACTAATTTTTGTTAAAGCTGGGTACCAAATTATTTTACGATGGAAAACAAAAGCAGAAATGGCTTTCTGCAGGTTAAAGAAGTTAATAGCTTCTTCATTAGTTTTAAGACTTCCAAGTTATCACAAACGTTTTTTTTTAGACCATAGATTGTAAGCAATGGTACATGACATCAGTATTAAAGCAACAACATGGGGATAAGCAATGCCCCATAAGCTTACTATTCATCACAGTTAAACCCAGTGGTGCAATCTTTGCCTCACTGTGTACAAGCAGTAGTTGCAGCAGCAATGGCAGTGCAGACTTCAGCCTCAGTGGTGTTATTCCACCCTCTCACATTAAGAATGCCTCATGCAGTTGCAATAATTCTGCTACAAAAAAAAGTTGCATACCTTTCTCCTGCTAAACATCTTTCATGTATGACCATACTGCTGAGTCAACCTCATATAAACAGTTAGCTTTACCTAGACAAGATCTTACAGATATGCCCTTGGATAATGCTGAGGTGACATATTACGTGAATGGCTCATGCAGAAGGGGTCCTACAGGGAAAAATCTGGTGGGGTATGCAGTAGTTACAGACACTAAAAATCTAGAAGCACAAACTTTGCCACACAACTTGTATGCGCAAGCAGCAGAACTGGTAGTTTTGACAAGAGCATGTATTTTAGTAAAAGGCAAAAAAAAGTAAACATATATACTGATAATCAGTATGCTTTTTCTACAGTGCATGTGTTTGCACAACAATAAAGAAAATAGAGGGATAATTACATCCAGTGAAAAACCTATTAATCATGCGCAATTTATTTTGGAACTATTAGAATCTATTCAGTTGCCTACCAAAGTAGCTATTTGTAAATGTGTAGCTCATACAAAACAACAGGATAAAATTTCAAAAGGTAATGCACGAGCTGATGCAGCTGCAAAGCAAGCAGCCTCAGACTCAGAAACTTTATTTTTAAATGAAAAATTACAACCCTTTGAGATTTTAGATTTAGACATGTTAAAAACAATGCAAATGCTTACTACAAAAGCAGAAAAACAAAACTGGGTAAAACAAGGTGCAATTTTTAAGAATGGACTGTACATTTCCAAAGGGAAAAAAAAAAACAATATTACCGTCTAATTTATTTAGATATGCAGCTTTGTTGAGCCATGGGCAGAGCCATGTCTCAACAGGGGGGATGGTACAGTTAGTAAATAAAATATTCCAAACATATGGATACATAAATTATACAATAAAATTTTGTGCAGCTTGTCATACTTGTAACAAGCACCATGCACAAGGAGCATTTAAAAACAAGCAAGGAGTTTCCTACACCACCATATCCATTCCATACTATTTGTATGGACTTCATAGAGTTGAATAAATGTGAAGGAAAGAAATACTGTTTAGTGATCATAGATATGTTTTCAAAATGGGTAGAAGCTTTTCCAACCAGGAATCCGAATGCAGCAACAGTGGCAAAGGCCCTAGTAAAGGAAATAATTCCTAGATTTGGCATACCGGAAAGAATCTATAGTGGCAATGGGACACATTTTGTCAATCAGACAATTCAACAACTTGGGAGATTTTTTTTTTTGGGATTTCCTTAAGGAATCACTGTGCTTACCACCCACAGTCAGCAGGACTGGTGGAGAGGTACAATGGGATTTTACAAAACAAGTTAAGAAAGTTGATGAGTGAGACTCAGAAGAATTGGATTTGCTGTTTACCTCTAGCATTGCTGAGCATGAAAACAGTAACAAATGTAAAGGGTTTGATCCCCTTTGAAGTAGTATTTGGAAGGGCATATTATGTGCCTCAGTAAAAAGCTCTCATGCCTGCAGAGCTGGAGGCTGACAGTTCACTAGCTAATTATATAAAGAAACTGTTTATAAATAAATCTGTTTTGCAGTTTAACTCTTTTCAGACAAAAGAACTTTCAGCTGAATAAAAACTTTGTGACTGATACACAAGGGCAAAATGGCCAAGAGTAAAGAAAACAAAAAAGCAGAGCAACCCAAGAACTATTGCATAATTATTTTGTTAACTGTGCATTTGTTAACTATAAGTGTGACAATTTTTCTCTTATTGTGTTTTTTCCCTGCACTCAACCACACAAGTAAAAGTGAGAAGACGTGATGAACTGTTTATAGACTGGCATCCAAACTTTAACACATACCTGGCCATGAAGCAAGTGTATACAAAAACTGTGAGATCACAGGACAAAATTGCTTTATTTTTACCTGTCACACAAAAAGGAGTTGTATGTTTCTACAAAAGTAATACCCTCCAGGTGGGCTGGAGTAATGGTAATATAACAATGTCTTATAAATGTTACATTAAAGTCAAAAGTGGGGGTACTGTTTGTAATACTAACCATGATTCATATCTGAGTTCAATGAAAACTACATTAAATGCAGTATGTGACAATCCAGTCTTAACTAAGCAATTGTCTATTAAGAATAGAAAAATGTTTCATGCAGGGATAACACGTATCAGTACCAAAGTAATGATTTTATTTGTGGGAAAAAGGCATATAAATGGTTACCTGAGAATTGGTCCGGCAGTTGTTTTGGGTTATCTGGTTTCAGCAATAAGACATACTGCAGAATTACCTTTGGGTAAGATACGAACGTAAGGAAAACAGCTCGAGAATCTGAAGGTCCAGTGAAAAACCTGTGAATCCAGTTGGTAAAATCGAAGCTGGTTGAAAAGGCCATAATTCAGTGAAAGACAAAAGTAAATTGACTCATATGAACTTGGGCAACAGTGTTATATCCAGGGCAGGAATACCACCAGCCTATGGAGCAGTCAAATCGATCTGGGAGCTGAGGAAGCTGTCAAAAGTCATGAGCAATGCAACTTTTTCCACCCTAGAATTGGTGACTAATGAACTGAATGCAATAAAACTGTTGTGCTACAAAATCCAATGGCTCTTTACTTCACCCTAGCGGCAAGAGGTGGTACACGAAGAAAAATGCTGTGCATTCCAGACAACCAACATGAAATCAATGACCACCTAGAGGTAATTCAGCAAGTATCAGCAATGACTAAACCAGGCCCAAACCCACTGACGGACTTTTTCCAGAATCTGTTTGGGGGGGTGGGGTTCCATCCTATTAAACATTTAATTGCTATTTGTGTGGGTATACTCCTAATAGGAACATGTGTTTACTGTGAAATTCTGCATGAAAAAATTAATCAAAAATTTGTTGATATATCTGCTACTGAAACTTTTTACCAAAGTGTTGAAATTAAAAGATTAATTTCAAATGATGCTTTTTCTGAAATATAAAACCAATGACTAACTTAGCTGAAAGTCCTTGAAAGGAAAAGGCTAAGGAATGAAATGATACTGTTTATGTTTCAAATAGAATGAAATGCATTAACAGGAGGGAGAATGTTAGAAAAATATATATATTCACATATGTGCTGCCCAGAAAATATATTTACATACATGCTGCCTAGAAAAATATATATTTACATATATGCTGCTTAGGAAAATGTGTATTCAAACATTCAGACATATATAAGTTGTGTGGTCAGATATATAGAGAAATGTGTGCTTTAGACAGGAATAAATGTACTTAAATCTATAATAGGGAACAAAGGTTGAAATAGTATGATATGTAATGCATTTAATTCTGTTTTACTAGAATAATAGTAGAAATAAACTCACATATTATTGCTTGAAGCATAAGCTGCAGTGTAATCAGAAATTTGGCCTTGGCAGCGTTCAAAAGCAGCCTGGCTCATGTCTTTCAAGTAAAGATTATTTTGCAAAGTTAGAAAATAATAAATCTGTCTGCATGTGTATCTTTTCCTGCTTCCACCAGAAGAATAGCACTATCAGAGATAGTGTCCAGCTGGCAAGCAAGGAACAAAGAAAAGCATTAAAAGAAGACATACACCCATTGTATTCGAACTAATCTAAGAGCCTTGAATTGGCTACATCCTCGGAAGGACATTGTGACTGACCAGGTGCTTGCAAGGCTGTAACATTCTCATGGGAAAAAGATTTTTGAAAAACACCATCTCAGCACTTTTTCATAAGTTACTATGATGTAAAGACCCTGTCACTGACCACGTCAGTGAGGTGGGCAAAAACTGATAGTGAAGTGTATAAAATATCAAGTGTGACACCAATAAAGTAGTCAAAATTCTGTACAAGTTTGTGTATGGTTTTTTGCCTCCTAATGTACATTAGAGTATAAGATACTTGAGTTCTCCTGCATTACTGTTTGTTATTGACTGACATTGTTTTTGAATGCCAGATGATTTTTTACAGTCTGACTCTAACAAATTTATTTAACACCTGTCTGCATCAGTCTCTGACTGTCTTTGTTCACTCTTTCTTCAATAAGTTTTCAGTGTACTTCAGTAGTGCTGTTTTAATGCTGTGAATTAGTAATACCTTTGTAGTGTTATGAGCTAATGCTTAAATGTGCAGAACGTTTTTTTAAATAATTTCATGGGTTCTATTCCAGCCATTAGCTAAGTGTTACTATTTTTGTTAAACAATTTTATGTTGGCGACATATTGTTATGAGCCACCAGCATCATTCTGTCATAATCTACTTTGTTCCTGCCTCCATGTCACCCTGTTGATGTATCCTCTCCCGTCTGTATCATTAATCTTCCATCTCTGCATTTGCACAAGGTCTAGATCTAAGTGACAAATGCAACTAAGGCTAATTGAAAGTAGAAAGCTTATGGCAATATCTTTGGATTTGATTGCTGTCTTCCACATTACTCACTTCATGCCACTGTGCTAAGCGATGTTTATTCATATTAATTAATTAATTAATTAATTTTAATTTACATTTAAATACACATTTTACATTTGTTGACTGGGATAGTCTGACTGGATACATGTCCATTCTCACCGGAGGCCAAGGGAGAAAAGCTCCAGTCATAAATACAAGACTATTTCAGATTTACAATAAGTCAACATTTTACAGATTCCTTACAGTTTTACATTCAATAAAGGATAAAACACATCACTCAGTCAACACATATATGTCAGTATTTTACAGAGTCTGTACAGAATTACATTCAAAAGGTAAAACACATCACTCAGTCACATATATTAATACCATACTAGTAGGATTTTGTAACAAAATGTCCTCAATGGGCACAGTTGAGGGGGAAGGAGTTAGTCGGGAGTAAAGCAGGGACATAGCCATCGTGTTTTGAAGTATTGTATAAGACTTTTCTTAAATTGAGCTAAAGAAAGATTAGAGGTTAGATCAGCAGGAAGTGAGTTCCATATTTTACCAATGGAGTTACTAAACAGACAGTCTCTGGCTGAGTTGTTATTTTTGAAAGTATAGACTAACATTTTGTTGCATGATCGAAGGGTTTTGAGATTTTGGTAGGGGGTGATAGGGTTTCTAAGTATTGGTGTATTTTCAGGCTGATAGAGGCGACTACTGTTTGGTTGATCTGTAGTAGGTTGGGTAATTCCAGCCACCCTAGTTGTTTGAGGTTAAGACAGTGGTGTGTTCTATAGGCTGACCCAGTGGTAAATCTAGCAATGTGATTATAGCAGCTAGAGAGTTTGTTCAGGTCAGTCTTACTCAAGTTTGTGAATAAGGGGGAGGCATAAAGGACAGTGGAGAGTTGATGAGTATGGGCAATGACAGTCCTAGCTAGGGGATTTAGGAAGGGTTTAATCTTGTATAGCAAGCCATGTTTTTTATTTACGGCTTTTATAGTATGGTTAACATGCAAGCCAAACTTAAGGTTATTGTCTAGTATTACACCTAAGAGCTTGGTAGAGAGATCTGAAGAAATTATGGTGCCATTGTTCGATTTTATGGTGAAGCTTGGTAAGGTAGACCTGCAAGTAGGTGAGAACAGCAGCAGCTTAGTTTTATTAGGATTTAATAGAAGACGACAATTAAGGAGCCACTTTTCAACTGTATTAAAAACAGTTTGGGATAAAGACTGCAGCTCTGTTGGAGAGGTGGCTGAGCATATTAAAGTCAAGTCATCAGCGTATTGAATGCAAGTTGCATTTGGGATGACCTTGTACAGATCATTGACAAAGATCAAAAATAGGAGGGGTCATAAGATAGAGCCCTGGGAGACTCCAAGAGTAATAGGTGGGAGGGTAGATAGGTTGTTCTTCCATATTGTTGCCTGTTGTCCTCCATATAGCCTGTTGTCTATCATTCAGGTAAGATTGAAACCATTGGGTTGCCTGGTTGTTTAGGGAAATAGTTTCCAGTATTTGTATTAGTAGTTGGGTGTTAACCATGTCGAAGGCCTTGGAGAGATCAAGAAAGAGGGCAGAGGAAAGTTGGTTATCGTTACAGTTTTGATTATTACATTAGAAAAGGAGAGTAAGGCCATGGTGGTACTGTGGTGGGGTCTAAAACCATGTTGAGAGTGGGTCTGGAGCTTGTATTTGATGAGATAGTTCAGGAGTTGTCTGTTGATGCATTTCTCCCTAATTTTAGTTAGTGGTGACAAAATAGCTATGGGTCTATAATTTGAGAGTTCGGTAGAGCTGCCCCTTTATGTAGTGGGATTACATGGGACATCTTCCAGATGGAGGGGACAGTAGCTTCAGATATAGTTATATTGATCAGTATGGAGACTGGGTAGGGCTATAGCATCGGCTGCTTTTTGTAAATACTCTGCTGTAATTTTAACAAGATGAATTGGATATACAGATTACAGTGGTCAATAGGATAATAAAGACGAATACATACATTCATGGTTGCTGAAATCTGCTGTCAGCTATTAACTTTCTCAAATATGAATTTCTATTTGTTGTGCTAATACTCAGATACAAATTTTTTTTCTTAGCGTGCTGAAAATGTTAGGGATGCCAATATGTTTCATGATGTTTTGTCTGACTGCTGTGTCTGTAAATGCTGGTTAAACCTTTACTTCATACATCATTATTCAGCTGCTACAGTAATCTGCCTGGTATCTATTGTGAAGGCTGTCCAGCACTGAGCAGCAAAGAGTATTGCTAATTACCACTGTAAGTTCAACACTTCAAGCTACGCATGCAATAAAACTTTGCCATCAACAGTGCAAATCAGCTTAGCAACACTGCACTCAGAGTACAAGAATAAAAGAGGAGATGAAAGTATTGTACATTTCTGTTGCTCAACCTTTATATGTCTGTATTACTGTTGCCCAAAGATGAGCATATGTTTTGAATGGTGTAGACTCCCTTAATTCATTTGTGTAAAGTAATATGTCTGCTCTACAGTGTTTACACATGCAGCTGTGTTACCTATTCTCCCCATATCCATCACTGTCATACTGCAGTGCATTGTCCTATGTGTGACTTGTCTGTTTGTCTTGCCAATGCACATAGTGCAAGTATGAGATAATACAAGCGTGCAATCATCCAGACATGAAGTCACTGCAATGTCCGATAACGCAGTGGTGTGCAACAGTCAATGTGCATGTCATCCCATTATGTGGAACATGTTAATGTCACTCACTGTAACACGATGTACAGTAAAGACAGTATCTACATTTTATTATAAAATTGTCATTACATGTGACAGTTATAATGATGGTGTTATGTTGTCCTGTGCACACATATGCATTTGTTCATTTAAAGCATTGTTTTTCACAAATATTCCAATGACCAGTTTCACATAAGTATCTGTCTTCTCCTGTAGCACTTGTCTTGTAAGTAGTATATTGCTCTCTAGGTTGTGTATCCTAGATTGGTAGAAGGTTCAATACTCAACATGGAAGACTTGTGTGTGTATGCCTCTACGTGCATATACTTGGTGGTGTTTCCACTTCTCCTGAGAATAATGCATTTAACAATTTTCACAATTCTCTTATCCCTATCTTTACAGTAACATCCTCTCTGGAGTACACTGATGAGGTCATCCTGGCAAAAATGCACTCTCTATCTCACATGTAAAGTTGGACTTCTCCTGTGGATCTTGTGACTAGTTATTTGCTTTCTAGATTGTATAACCTAAGTAGATCAGAGGAGTAATACTCAAACTGGGAAGACTTGCATGTGTGTATCACTTGGTAGTGTATAAACTTCCCAGAGAATAATACAGTTAACTGTTTTCACAGCTCCTTTAGCCTCATTTTTATAGTAACATCCAGTAAGAAACACATTGATGAGGTCATCCTGACAACAGTGCACTCTTTTCCCTGAGAGACAATCTTCTTCTGTGGCACTTCTGACTAGTATTGCTCTCTAGCTTGTATAACCTAAATAGGTAGGGGGTTCAATACCCATTGTAGATGGTTAGTATGTATCATTTCTTGGTGTATTCACTTCCCCTGAGAATAATACATTTAACTGTTCTCACATATCCCTTAATTCTAAATTTACAGCAATAGCCTCTCAGAAACACACCGATGAGGTCATCTTGTCAAAAATGCAATCTCCGCTAGGAATCAGACTCTTCTTGTGGTGCTTGTGAGTAATTCTGTGCTCTCTAGACTGCATAACCTAGACAGGTAGGAAGTCTAATAGTCACCATGGGAAACGTGTGTGTGTGTGTGTGTGTGTGTGTGTGTGTGTGTGTGTGTGTGTGTGTGTGTGTGTGTGTGTGTGTGTGTGTGTGTGTGTGTGTGTGTGTGTGTGTGATTCTTGTTGGTGTCTCTATTTCCCCTTCAAAGGATGGGTTTAGATGTGCAAACAGCTCCCTTATACCAACTTTTATGGAAACATCCTTGCATGAAAAGCACTAATGAGGTCATCCTGACAAAAGTACAATCTGTCCCCTGGGAGTCAGGCTTCTCCTGTGGTGCTTGTAAGTAATACAGTGTTCTCTTGATTGTGTAACTAGATAGACTGGAAGTTCAATTGCAGCCTTGTATGCATGTGCGGTTGTTTACAGTTAGCTGAACATGTGCTCATTTAACCTATTGTCTGGATACATTTTTTTTAACTCAGAGATAACTATACCATCCCCTAAGCCTACCTTTCATATCCAAATCTTCATTGCTACAAAAGAGTGTAACTACGCATACTGTAATATAATGATTATAATTTTTATGCATTTCATAAAGGGACCTTTGCTTGTTTAGGCAATACTATGTCCAGAAATTTGTACATTAATGCTTAAAATAACAGTGTCATGGATTGAAAGATATCCATTTAATGCTTTTAGAGGGAAAGGAATGCAAACATTTGGTAGGCGTGGTGGGGGGGGGCAAGCATTTCTATTTTTCAAATGGTAAGTGCTTTGTGTGGCATCAATAAGAGTACACAATTACAGCATTATATTATTGGCCTACACCCCTGCTTCAACACACTGATGAGATCATTGTTTTGCAAGTGAACTGAAGATATTTAAATGTCAGACATTTCCTGTGGTGCTTGCATATCTTACATTATTGTTTGTAATGTGTAGTTAGATAGGTAGGATGTTTAAGAACAGCAGAGCTTAGCTTCTGAAAGTGGGATTGCCAATGGAGTCATGATTGATTTATACACATATGTAGAGGCAACCTTTATAAGCCCTGATTGGCTATAAAAATATTGTTACCCAATACATCTCCTTGCCAGTACACTGCTGATGTCATCCCTCCACAGATGCAATACATCTCAATTGTAGTCATTATTCCCCTGTGGTGCTGGATGCTGATAATGTACTGTGTAGCTGTTGTAAGTGGATAGGTAGGTGGTTTTATTCGATCACTGTTTCAATAGTGTGACAGCTATTACTGTCATTTACCATTGGCCAAATCACATCCCCCTTTATGTACCCTTCTAATTATGAGATTGAGTTACAGTCTCACTCTGTAACACTAGGAAATTATAGAATCCCCAGAGAAAATAACTTTTTTGTTCACACAATGGTTACATACTAGTAATATACCTGCAGTACGTCACATTTGTAGTGTGCCTTCTCCTGTGTTGCGTGACTGTGACTGTGATACTGTGCTTTGTACATTGTGTAACTACATATGTCAGATGTTGGAGTCCAGCTGTGAGTGTATCTTTCACCCTCATGTTGCATACTATTTTGCAAATACATGTATGATGTGTAGCTGTACAGTGTTATTGTGCACTATGAACACTCTTTAACATAAACATCTGGCTAATAAACAATGGTGATGTCATAACTTAATTGTGCACTGTCTCAGTTGTACTTCAACACCATCATGTGGTACTTGCGATTCAGGCAATGATGTTTAGCTTGTGATCTTGGGTAGTTATTTGAAATCCAGCCATTACTGCTCAGACTGCATTGTGTCAGTTTTATTGTGACTGTACATGACAATAACACTGTTGTTAAGCACACTGGCTTGTCTATACAATACTTTTATTCAGCATAATGGTGACATTTGCTTCCGTGTTCCTTACATAACATATGTAGGAAGTGTTATGGTCTGGCATGGGAGGGATGAGAAAACATGCTATCTGTTGTTGATGTACTACAACAATGACAGGCACGCATATTCCTTACAGAAAGAACATGATGTAATGCTTTCACATAACCACATATGTCACAACTGACGTGAGATTTCTACCATGGTGCATTCATCCTGTACTATATCATGTATTCAGAGTCAGATCGTGGTAAAATGAGGCCCTAGGCAGAGTAATGGATAGGGGACGCCCACCCCATAGCTCCCCACACAACCACACAGCCATTCCAATGCCCATTATTGGCTGTTTTTCATCAGTTACCATAAACATTGTTCAAATCTGTCATCATACTATTTTAATCTTTTTTTCTGCAATGGTTACAGATATTTTGATTTAATATAAAACTTTCATTTCAAATTTTATAGAACAAATACTGATAGCCATTTGCTAAACAAAGCAATACAGTCTTACAATGAAAACAGACTTAGCATGAGCATCAAGTGTATCTGTCCTTAAAACTCCCATTCATTAAAACAGCATTGAAACCCGCATTCAAAGCAAATGTATCTGACTAGAGGCAGCTTAAATTTACCTCTGGACTGTGTTCAAACCATAAGTCCCTTGCACACATTTTTAGCACTGTGCATACATGCAGGAGTTCTTTGATTCACTTTCCTGATTGTATTGAATTATATTCCTTGTATAATACTGCACCATTGTTGAACTGTTTGTAATGCATTATCACATATCATATAAACTTCATCATTTTCTGCAATGCTTTTTGGCTTATGTTTGTAGTGCTTCAGTATTGTAGTGTTTGCACAATCCCCAACACAACAGTCTTGCCATATTGTTGTGCTTTTCAGGGTACTGGAACTCTGCCATGATTGTATCAAACTCAGCAAAAAGATGTGTGACTATTTCCAATTCTTTTTTCAGAATGTACCTTTATCTGTTTCTCCCACATGTGTGATGGCTTTGTAAACCAGTGTGTACATACATGCTATCCTGAGCATCCATTATTAACCTTTCATCTTTTGATTTCAGCTCACCGGTCCTTAACCATTCATCTGTCAAACCCTGATCAACATGTGGTAGCTGTAGGAGATCTCTATACTTGCTACAATATTTATGCCTTTGCCACATTTATTCCCTTCTCCTCTGATCCTTCTCCTTATATTTTTCTTTTCTTTTTGGCACATTCAGTTGGTATATGATTGTCATCTACTTCTGGTTTGATTTCCATTCCCACTTTACACTGGGATGCTTTTGCTAAACTAAGCATAGAGGTCATCTTGGAGTTCACCTCCTCATGTTTTAAAGTGTTCAGTATGTTTGGATATGATGAGGTCAGCAGATACGCATGCTGTCCCATGACTGCAGATCTACATGTGCAATCAGTTTTGAGGAGCCCCATACCATTGTCATTGCAGGGAATACCAAGCCTTGCTATACACTGAGTTTTATATATCATTTGATAATATTGAAGCAGTTTCTTGTTTTTTGTCCAACTGATCCAATGCCTTTTGAGGCTAGTCAGTCACCCCAAAACTGTAAGTTAGAACAGGAGGAGCAAATTGGTTTATATCTTGGACTTTATTCCTAGATGTCAATTCTGTTTTCCATTAGTTTTAGTCTTTTGCAGTATTCCTTACTGAGTTTTATTGACATTTGTTCATGTTTTATTCAAGTGCTTCATTAATTCTTTAATATTTATACACTCCCTTCTGCTCAACTTCCTTTATACCACATTCCTGTCCCAGACTGGTATTTTCTTGGTGCTGCAGCTTTCCTGCTTTAAATGTTGCTTTTGCACATTTATCAAGACCAAATTGTTATTGTGGATGGAGCTTAAGAGATATGCTAGTTCATAGTACTTTTGATTCCTCTAATACCCATATGCATAGACATCTGTCTTTAGTAGGAACTTTCCCATGTGGAAATTGCTGTGTTTGTAAGCTTAGTTTGTTCATTTTCTAAGATCAATAATATCAAATTTTATTCTGTGAATACTTTTACATGCAATAATGAGGATTTTATTTATGCCCTCAACTGTCCATGCAATTTGTTCTATGTAGGACAAAGTAAAAGAGCCATTAAATTGAGGGTTCAAAGACATGTTAGACATATTAGGAAACAAAAAATTAAAAGTCCTATAGCTATGCATTTTAAGGAATATCATTGGGGTGATTAGAGTTTTCTTTGTTGCAGGGCACTTCTTGAACAAGTGATTGATAAGCTGGGGAAAATCGTACACTTAAAGACAAATTGCTTCATTAAAAGTCTGCTTTTATTTTAAAATATGGCACGTTAAAGCCTTCGAGCTTGAATTCTGAGTGCAATTGGGAATACTTGATTTAATTAAGTTAATTATTTTATTGAATAATTCATTAGATGTTTTAACTATCTATTTGTATATAAGTGGATTTTAAGACAATTTTATTACTCCTTGAATGTATATTAGCCAAGGCACTAGAGTTTATTAAACTTTTGTTCTTTGGACAGTGGTTTGTTCTTTTTTATTGATTATTATATAATCTGAGAAAGTTTTAATCACTTGCAGTTGTGCATTCAACTCCTCTACAGATTTAAGTCATCCATAAAAAGTGGATAAGAAGTCTTTAAACAAGGTCGTTTTCTGGAATCCAAATTGTAACCATGGCCTAATCTGTTAAATAAACAGCTTAATAGGTAAGGAAAAGACAAAACAGTAGCAGTGATAGAGAATGGAAGAATGAAGACAAAGAATTTCTCATGGGTTATTTTCTCTAAGTCTTTTGGATTTCTAATATCATGACAGGAATGGACCCCTTTCCTAACTCAGGGTGCAATTACGTTTCATGAAATTAATATTGTTTTATTCTTTGATGCTGGTCAAGAGAACTCTTCTCAGAAATTTCAGTGTGCCCAGAATTGCCTCCTTCTGTAATTCATGATGAATTACATGCATCAGTAGCATTTTTTAAGTACGACTGTGAATTCCTTTTTTTATTAGACCCATTAATGCTACTACATTTGAACTGTCTGGGTATCTTTATTCCACACTGCTCTCATTTCTCCCTGCAAATCCTCATATTTTGTGATGTTGTGTCTCTGTAAGTTCATAGGTTCATAGGTTGGTACTAGGCTATCGGCCCTAGGGCCTATACAAGCCTAGCCATAATTCCCTGGCTATTTCTTCCCACACTAGTTACTTCCCTGGACACCTGTCTAACAGGGCGACTGACATGATCCTCGGGGTGAATTTCCTTTCTCCCATCCAATTATCAAGTTTCCTTTTGAAGAGGTCCAAAGAGGTGCTCTGCTTGACATGTATGGGCAGTCTATTCCAGAGTCTGGGGAGTCTCTGGGTCAGGAACATATGTTTTGTTTATTGTGATGACAAGATTTAGATCACTGGAGCATGTGGCTCTGAGGGATTGGGATTTCTTTAAGTGTTGCATGTCCCAACAGCTCTGGGTTTGACATGGCCTTGTATGTTAAGCAGAGATCGCCTCAGAGTAGACGATATGTGACAGAGAATAGCTGGAGTTTTTTAAGGCGGTCAACATAGGACATCTGCTTTAGGCCTGTGATTCTTTTAGTGAGGTAATTATGCGGCCTTTCCACTTGTAGCAGATGTCTTGAGAGGTACACACCAAATAGGGCACTGTATTCTATAATGGGTCTAATGAGGGATGAGTACAGTGGGACAATGACCTCCTTTTTTCTGGATGAAAAGCCCTTAGTGATGAGGTGTGCCACATAGAAGGATTTCCTGACTGTTGCGACAATGTGGTTATTGAAGGTGAGACCACTGTCCATCTGTGTTCCTAAGTCTCTTATCACACTTTCAGTGTTTAGTGTACTGCCACCTATGTGATAATTCATGGGTACATGTTTTTTCCCAAAGGGGATAACTATACATTTCTTGGCATTGAGCTTGAGCCCATGGCTCTGGCACCAAGCATTTGTTTCTGTAAGGCCCTTTTGTAGAATATCCACATCATTTGGAGATTCAATAATGGCTCCAAGTTTGCAGTCATCTGTGAACTTTGTTAGCCAGAATCCCTTAGTGTTGGCCTTTACTTCAGAGAAGTAGATTCCAAACAAGAGAGGTCCCAGGACTGAACCCTGAGATACTCCACTTGTCACTTGTCTGGAGCTGGATTTGGAGTCAGCTACTTTTACATTGTGGGTTCTGTCAGTAAGCCAGTTGGCAACCCATCGAGTGACGTAAAGATAAATGCCCAGCTTAGTAAGTTTATCTATGATTCCAGTGTGGAGGATGGTGTCAAAGGCCTTGGCGAGGTCCAGATAGGCTGTGTGGACTGCCTTAACCTCATCCACAGCTCTGGAGACTAATTCAAAGAAGTCAATAAGGTTCAGGAGACAAGATCGGCCCTTCACGAACCCAAACTTGGTGGGGTTCAGTGTTTTAAGGTTGCCAATGTCTTTGTTTATAAGTTCCATGATAATACGTTCCATGGCCTTGTAGATCAGGCTCGTCAGACTGATGTGGTGGTAGTTCCCGGGATCCAAGGTGGATCCCCCCTTGTGGAGTGGGATAACTGTAGCTGTGCACCACTCAGTGGGCATGAAGCCTGAGGTGAGGGTATGATTAAACATGACACTTAGGTGAGGTGCCAGTTCATTTTGTAGTTCATGTAGTACACAGCCCAGGATGTCATCTGGTCCCATGGATGCTGTATTCTTAGCTTTAAAGAGTGCATTTTTTACCTGTGTGGCCATTATTACAGGAATTTGGCAATCTTCCAGTACTGAGATGGGCCAGTTAGGGGGTGAGAGGGGAGTGAAGTTGGCACTGAATCGGTCTGCCAGGATATTGGCAAAATCATTGGGAATCAGTATATTTAATGCCATTCTGTTGTAGCTCAGAGAATACCTGAGCATTGCCATTTAGATTCTTGACATAGTTATAGAATGCCTTGTGGCTGTCTTTGGAATCTTTGGCAATTTTATTTTTGTAACTAACTTTTAGGATTTTATGAGGGATCTCAGCTTCTTACTGAGGCTGGTAAGGGAGTTTTTTGCATCCTGGGATTTTCCTCTTTTCTGCAACAGTTTTTTCCTTTTGTTGTAAAGTTTGTTCATGGCAGGGGACTACCAGATTGGCTTCATTTTTTTGGAGGAGAGCATCTTGGTTCTATTTGGGATAGCACGATTCATGCACGAGTGGATGTGCTCGTACAGTGCCTTAGTGTAGGACTCAGCAGTCGATCTTGCAGCGCCCGTCTGCAGTAAGTAAGTAAGTACGATCATTGCTATTTCTGTCTTTTTTAATGGCTTGATTTCCATTCCTATTTAACACCGAAATGCTTTTGCTAAACAAAGCAGTGAAATCATCTTAGACTTCCTCACCTCATGTTTTAAAACTTTCACTATGTTTGGATCTGAGGAGGTCAGCAGATATTCCTGCAGTCCCATGACTGCAGCTCTATACCTTAACCAACTCTGAGGAGATCATTGCCTCCTTCAGAGCGAGGGATATATAACATTTTGTCTGTTGGATTTTCTACACTAAATCATTCACTTCACAGATAATCCATGACTTCAGTTTCTGTTTAACTTCTACTGTACTAATTATCTGTTCTACATTCCCCTTTGTCTTCTTATTTTATTATTTATTTATTTTTATTTTATTTATTTATTTTTTTGTATTGTGAAACTTTCCATATCTGTGTGCCTTTGCCTCTTTTTCTCTTCAAACATCTTTGGAGCTGCTTTTTTTGATATGGATGCATTTAACATATCTGATCCATTTTTCTTTCCCATGTCCATGCTTCTTTTTATACCTTTTAAACATCTCTGGGTTTTGTTTTTTATATTTCTGTGCTTCTTCTACACTTCTCATGCAACTCTTGATCCAATGAACGCATTTTTATTTTAAGTTTTTGGCCGTTTTTCTTGAGCAAGTATTTTTCCTTCCTCTAATTTCTCTCTCAATTCTTTCTGAATATCTTCTGTCTGGAAGTTCTTGGTTTATTGCATAGTAGTAACAACGCACAATTCCCTCCTTATGCTTAACAGTCCACTCAGTCATCGTTATTTGTTTTTTTTTTGGCCTGTCAGTTGTGATTTTTGTGGGCTACTACTTCTTTCTACAATATGGTACATCCTACCCCTACACCTGGGCTAACCCTATTGTAGGAATGTTTACATGTCTTGAAGATTCTATACTACCCTGGCAATTGAGTGTACACCAGGATTAGGTACTTTTGATAATGTTGTTTTTTTTTTTTTGTTTTTTAACCTACCTCTGTCCATGAACTGTGCTGTATAAATTAATTCTATATATCAGTTTTGTCTTGGTGAGATTTTGTGAAAACAGAGTCCAACATTGAAGGTACTCACCAAGACATGATGACAAATGCAGTTCCAGCTATACTCTTCTCCTTTTTATGCTGATTTAATCATTGTGAGAATGAGATTATTCTAGAGGTCCTATGACAACTGGAGTTTACTCAGACAGAGGACACAGGTGTGGTGTGATATTACCAGCATTGTAAATGCTGTGGGTGGTCACAACCATTCACTGGAGGCCTGCCATCCTTGCTGCGCTGACATGATCCTTCATGCAGCCAATGTAATCCATAATTATAGGAGGGGATGAAATGCCATTGGGTGGTGGGCCACTTATAACTCCCCAGATGACATATTGCTATCCCTGGCATCTCACCACACAACCTGTCAGGACAATTCTATTCCTGGCAGGGGAACAGAGGCTGGTGTTCCAGAACACCATGGTATAAACACTGTTCAGATAATTGACAGCTTGGTATAAGTACCTTGCATGGATGTACATTCAAATAGGTAAATAGGTCTTCTCTTTTTATTTCAAAGCAGCAACTCAGTGACCTGTACAACATTACACTCTGCCTAGGGAAGAGACAGTAAGACTGACAGAATATGATGTCATTGTCCTCTGAACAGGTCTTACTATCAGTACAATGTGTACTGATTATCTTTTCCCCTTTCACTGGGCCTTCACATATCTGCATACATCATCACTTGCTGACATGTGCCTCTCTACCCAATTCACACCTCTCAACTGTGCAGATTTTTGCAGAATGTCCAGATTTTTGGTTCATATTTTTGATTTGTTTCTCATAAAATTTGTGTTTTTTTGCCTTATCACTGGGATACTCTCAGGATTTAAGTCACTTATTAATTACACTTACCTGAGATTCAGACTTCAAATCCTTCAGAAAATGCATCTTAACACAAATCCTGTTATTCGAGCACATTTCTAAGTTTAAAAGAACAGTATTTAAAATCTGTCCATATTCTGGATCCATTGTCTCCCATTATGCCAGGCTTTGTCCAGATTTCTTGCACTAAGAGGTTGAGAGCTATGACCCAGTTAGGGTTGTTTGTATTAGTTGACCTGACTCTGCATAAGTTAGTGTGCTTCCTACTTACATGTTGTATATGAACCACTGTACCTCATAGTTAAATACCATACCATTACAGTGAAGCCTCACCATCTGTTGGCAGACCTGGTAAGACTGTCTCTGAAGAGGTTATAATGAAGTTACATTAGGTATCATTATGAGCAGTATGTGTACTGATGGATTTGGTACCTTCACAGGGCCTGCATATACTTGCCAGAGTTGCCTGTAAAGTTTACCTGCACCAGATGACATCAGAGTGCTTCTTACTGACTTGTTGTATATGTGTGTTTGTAGTCCATAGTGGTATCGCAGGTCTCATCCCAGGGTGTGGAGTCAGAGGTGAACATGTCTGGCATGTATGCACTTTTACAATGCCAATATCATGTGTTTTTCTGATGCCTAATACAGACTTTTGCATTTCTCTAAGGGCATTGCAGCACCCACAGTCATGTCACTCGGTAGGTTGATCTCAACATTCCTGCTCTATATAGTTAGTTAATTCTCAAAATTTTTCACATATATTCTGCTCCATTCATTATTTTTATATGTATCTGATATGTGGTGTCAATGTATTTTCAGAAGATCCACTTCCTGTCTCTTCCACAAGCCAGCCCACTGATCCTGAGGAAGGAAGTGATGTGACTCATTCAGACAGTATTGAGTTCAGCATTGTAATGTCCTGGAGAGGTCAGTCCCATGACTCAGGTTATAGCCTTTGATTGCAGGGTAGTTAGCTGACCAGTTTGATGATGTAGGGGCTTCACATCTTGACCAAGATGATGACCTTGAGCTGTTATTCCTGCACATGGTCATATGGCTGATGTGCATTGACATGTGTCTGATGGTGTATGCCTGCTCTAGTAGTAGCTTGAACATTCTCAGCAATGTTGTGGCAATGACCAGCGTGTACTTGTTCATGCTACTGATTGTATTGCATACCAGTTCTGTGTGTTACAAGAGAATCAGGAACACAGGCATAGGGAGGTCATGGCAGCACTGGCTGTACATGATCCTGTGATATCTGTTGCATGCTTTGTTAAAAGCCTTGGCACAACAGTGCTGGAGCACTGTCATACTACAAACTGGGAATTGCATATCCAGATACTCATGACCAGATTGCCTACAGTGGGGAGCTGCAGACCACCTCTTATAGGAACCATACTTTAATCATATCCATTGATGTCTGTGCTGCAATGTGTGTACTGCCAAGACCCACATTGTGTCCAATATGCAAATGTCATCAAATCTATCTCAGCAGTACAGCATTTTGGGAATATTGTTCCTGGACAAGGCATGAGCAGCCAGTACTACAGTGTGAGCCATCAGTGTGCATGGCCTTATACTGCATTAATGTAACACCGACAGTTTCCCCAACCTGACACTCTGGCAATGATGACCGCTGTGCTGTCCACTACCTACTATACATGTTAGTGGTGTATGACTTGTCTGATGCCACAGGATTTTTCTTGGTATATAGCTGACATGATAGATTGCCTACATGTTGTGTCATGGTGTACGTATATGCACCTTTTCTCTCTTTTGTACTATATTTACACTTTTAATGATGACTCTCTTTTGACTACCACATTGCCACTATGGTCAGAAATTCCTTCTATGTGGCACATCTCATTACTAAGGGTTTTGCATCCAGGAGGAAAGAGGTCATTGTCTCCCTCTACTCTTCCCTCATTAGGCCAGTCATTGAGTATAATGCCCCATTTGGCATGTACCTCACTAAACACCTGCAACAACTGAAGAGGCTGCAAAAATACCTCACAAAGAGGATCCTAGGCCTTAAACATTTGTCCTATATGGGCAGACTCAAAAAACTCCAAGTCCATTCACTTCAATAGCATCCTTTATATTCCTAAGGAGGGAAGATGGAATGTAAGCTTAAAAATAGGATCAGCGAGCACCTTAGGAATATAAGGGATGCTATTGAAGTGAATGCACTTGCTAGACACATTAGTGAGTACAACAATCACCAGTTCAAATTTGTAGTACTTGGAGTCCAAAAAAGACATAACAGGGGGGCAGCCTGGCCATAGTTACTTGAAAAAGCCGAGTTGCTATGGCAGTTATGACTTGATGCCACTCATTGGCCAGGCTTAAATCACAGTCTTTCCATAAGCAGTCTGCTTAAACTAAGGGCTCCTGAGAGGTGAAACATTCCCTTTAGATATGGATATTGTGCAATTTTTTTTTTAAATGGCCTTCATACCTGTTATATGTATATGTACATTAAATTTAGTCATTTGTTCCTAATGGATTTTTAACTGTATGCATATTTTACTTATATGTTTTTATATACATATATATTTTTTTCAAAACCATCTTAAAAGCATTTTTATATATACACATATTTATTCTTGTGTTTATAATACATAGTTTAGAGTGTTGACATTTGCACAATCAGTTTTTATATGTATTTTTATATATTTTTATATTTTGATATTTATACTGTTTTGTGCTGAAACATTTATGTGTAGTGTTTCAGACTTCTGTTCCAGAAGACTGTTTCAGATTTGGGAGTGGTTTTCACTAATACAGGAAGTGATGTATATAAGATTTCCTATTTAAAACAGTTGTATCTGATGAAGTTCCTGCTTTTATTTTTGAAACAAAAGCGCTTATACCTTCTTGTTTGTCCGAATAAAGAAAGGATCCTTGTACTGCATTGTACTGAACTGGTCGTGTTGGCTTGATTTAAAGCACACACTGGAATATTTCAGGGCTCACTGGCTCTCATTGTCTACATACTGCTTGTGCGATGATTTTCTTGGTGGTTTATACATTTAAAGAAAGCTCAATCCCTCTACACCACATGCTCCAGAGACCTCAACCTCATTACCACAATCAACAGAACATGCAGAAGGGGCAGGTTAAAAACCCGGAGATTGCCCATGCTATGGAATAGACTTCCCATACATGTCACGCAGAGCACCTCACTGGCCCTGTTCAAGAGAAATCTTGATGAGTGGATGGGAAATAGAAGATTCACCCCAGGGATCACTCCAGTGGCTCTACTCGACAGAGGCACTAGGAACTAAGGTTGGGTGGCATGATGCCAGGGTAATCCAATGGGCTAGGCTTGTAAAGGCTCCAGGGCCATTAGCCTAGTACACACCTATGAACCTATGAACCTATGAACCTATGAACCTACGAACCTTGCTGTTATCCATGCCTCCATTTGATCTGTTATTCTCTAATTACTATACATGAACCATATGTCCATATCATCATCATACATTCTGTCAGTTACAGCATTTAGTTTCTTTATAAAACACTCCATTGTTGTCTACCATTATTGTATGCATGGGTATACATCAGATGGAGTACTGTGCTAAGTTTAGTATTTTATTTTGGTACCGACACTGCCTCCACCTCAACACACCATGCACTTGCATTTTCTCTTATCACCTTTATGTCCCTCCTATACTGTAATGGTCATGTGTGCCTTTCCATACACACCTGTTTACACATACACTTCTATATGTATATTGGCCTTACCAATTCACTGACCAGTGTCTTATGGCTAACATGTTATACCTGTCTTTGATACACTGTTGTATTCCACTTATAAGTGCATCTGCATAAGTGATCATGTTGTTTGCACCACATGTACATTATATTGTTCTCTTAAGTGCTACTTGTATATACCTTGTCAGAATTGTGGTTTTCTTGGCACACTGTACCTTAGTATTATTACTGCAGCTGTTGTATGCTGCAGCCTCATATCCTCCAGAGTAACACATTCCTATAAAATGTGCACGTTATCTCAATATTATCATACACTTCCTTTTGTGAAGCTCCATCAGTTATGGTACATCACCCAATGCATACTCGAACAGGCATTTTCATATGCACATTTATACTGATACATATACACACTCGTTGCAAGTATTATGACAACATAACTGGGCATTGACACTTGCTGTTGGGTGCAACTCATGCATTCTATACACATGCAGGTACAGTCAACATTGGCAGTATACATTGTCTAATGTGGTCCAGTAGTACATGTTATTCTTATCTATCCAGATGTGCGCATATGTGTATATTAGTTTGTATATCAAATTGCTATTACATAATGTATGATATTTGCATGTGTGTGTGTGTGTGTGTGTGTGTGTGTGTGTGTGTGTGTGTGTGTGTGTGTGTGTGTGTGTATACACATGCATGTTGGGAGGTATCTATACAACTATGATCCATAGACTAAAAGGCGGAACACTAGCATGTTCAGATCTGAGAGCAGTGTTCAATTCAGGGTCATTGTAATTGGTAATTAATGAGGTGTTTCTTGGTGTGGCCTTACTGCATTTCTGAATCAGAGTTTATTGGCTTTATTCTAGTTGGCAGCTCCATATTGTCCAATTGGCCACGGCCAAAATAATCTTTCTGTATCCCAGAATGTATCCACAACATTAAAATCAGTGTTACAGTCACTTTTATAAACACTATTATTTAATATGTATTTGTGCTCTTTCATAGCAAAAATTCTGTTTACACATATCTGTCAAAGGAAATTTGAGTATTGGAAGGCATTACTAAAAATGCTTAGAAGATATCCCAAAATATTTGAAAACTGAGAAAACAGTGCTGGTCATTGTCAATAAAAGGTTTATACAGACCTACAGCTGATGTTAGTATGATTTGTTTAAAAAACTGCTGTACAGTATGTTTAAGTGTATTAGTGTAAAAATGTACTGGGAAATGACCGTGGAAAGGAAAACAAACTACTTTTTTTTCAAAAAGCAAAAAGAGAAACTTGCAAAAATACCCACAAAAGCTGTAAAGTCAAACATAAAATGTCAAAAGAAAAAGGTTAGCCATTTTGTTAGAGCAATGTTGTCTACCAAGATGGCATTATAGTGAAGAATAATTTATCTTCAAAGGGAGGTGAGAGCCTCTGTCTGTAATGTCTGTCCTAAAAACACCCCAGTTGATCTTTTTCCCTTTAATCGATATCTTGCAGGCAGTATTGCTTATTTGAGTCTTACCAGCTGAAGTCTGCCACTGCAAACAAAACAGACAGCTTAGGGATTTTAAAGTGTGAATGCATTTCTTTTAACAACTGCTTTTCTGTCCAATTATTTGACATACGTGTTAACCTTAGTAACGGTAAGACTGCTGTTAGTGCAGCATCCCTAATATGGTACAACTAAGCCACATTAATAAAAATGTTTGTTGTCCATTTATGCGTGAGACATTCATGATGTACGAACATAATGAACATCACGAAAAATATGGATTTTCTAAAAATATTATTAAATGCCTTTATTGCAAAGGTCTGTAGAGTGTATTCCTGAACTATGCCATTTATACAGCAGTATGAATTACTTTGGGTTTTGAAACTTTTACCTTACTGCACTATTATTTTAAAATAACTTCGCCTTATCACAGTCATTGTGCTAATGATATCACTAATGGACTTTGAAGATGACTACTTCACTATTTGTATTATTTTTCTGAAGCTATAATTATCATGTCTAATATGCAGTTTAATCCTTATTTTCTAAGCAATGACAGCACACCATAGTTTGCATAACTGAATAGATGGGTCAACTTTACATACCCAAAATGTCACATAACTGAAGGCCATATAACCGAGCCGAGAAAGCAGAACCTTCACATGAATGAATGATCACAAAGCCAAACTGTTTCCCATGTTTTCTCCATTTTTGCCATTCAATGCAAATTACTACTTCTCTGTGGTCATATATGACCACCAACATTGCTGTCTGTCAGTTGTTGCTCAATGTATTACCAAGGGGAGATGAATCTTATTGGAAAGGGTATAGAACTAAGAGGAAAATGGGGCAACACAAGGTAGGCTGATAAGGGCTGAATGGGATGGAGGTGGGTGACAAAGAAAGATAAATGTTAATAGATTGGAACCCATGCCTTTTGTTCTGATAGCATGCACAGTAATGCATTACCAAGAGGAGGCACTAATATAGTCAAGCATTAAAAGGGTCATAACACACACATATCAGAGAAATGTAGCACTTGGGTACAGTGTTAGAAATAAGAAAAAATAAAACATTCAAATGACTGGACTCAAGACTTTTACAATCATATTCTCCCTAGCGGCACATTAGCAAATGCAGCCATTGAAACTAGAAGACTGAAACTAGAAGACTATAAGGCATTATTAAAAACATATACTAGGGATAAGTAGCACACTTACAGAGTGGATATCCATCAGAGTACAACACCATAAACCATAAATAGGCATTGATAGCACACCCATTACATTGATACAAATCATTTCATAAGTACACTGAGCCATTGAAACAGATTACAAATATTCACTTAATTATCTGCTAACCTGCATTAATATGCAGCTCATTTACATGCCCGATGGCAAGACCATAGCATATTTCAATGATATTTATTAAATTGTACCCTAGGACAGCAAGTATAAATTGTCTGTGGTTATATACAAGCATCAGTGTTGTTCTGTCAACTATCATGCAATGTATGACCACAGAAAAATATTTTAATATTTAAGTCCTTTGAGGGTATGTGGGTAACATCTCTATTTTGTGACCAGGCAAAACATTGGAAATGGGAATATGAAACAAAAATGAAGAGGAGAAGCATACAGAGGGTAGAAAACAAGGCGAGGTAAGAAGATCTGAGCTTGATGGAGGTCAGTTAGGAGTATATCTCATAACATCCTGGATCAACAATGCTAGATGACTCAATACTCACATTTTGTTAGACAGTGCAAAACTCCTGTGGTAGGATGTACACACCAATGATGGGAATGTTTCATTTCAGGGGAAAGGAACACATAATAATAAAACCAAAAGATTACACTTTCATGGATTTGAAACCATCCCTGTGTCACTAACATTCTTACAAACATAATTTACTTGGTATTATTCAGAATGATATATACGAGAAGTGTCTGTAAAACAAATAGCAGAGTAATGGAACATAGGATATCAAAAAAAATGACATACATGGATATGAACCTATGCCCATGTTACTTATACCCCAGAGCCAGAACATGTCAGCTACAATCATATAAGACTGAAACAGTCCAGAGCAACATGCAGACTTGCTATATACTGGCTGCATTCAGCCATAAAGGCCTTCACAGAGAAAGTCTTAATTGCACCATATTACACTTCTGCTTGGTGACATGCACCTGTGCTCAGCTCATTTTCTCAATCAATGGCAATATCTTAGTGTGTTCAAAGGACTTTTCATCTTTTTTGCCACAAAATAGGACCTACCATTTCACTGTGGTTATCGGTGACCAGCAATAGTGCTCTTTGCCAACTGTCAAGCAATGTATAACCACAGAAAGATGATTTTAGTATATAAGGCCTTTGGGGGGTCTATATTAAATAAGCGAATGCTTAAAAAAGTGAACGCTTATTCATCAAATGCCAAACATTGAAAACAGCAATTTTATTCCCAGGGAAAAAAAATCACTGTTCTGCAAAAAAAAAAAAAAACTTAAAACAGTATTTAATCCCCCAACACCCCCCTACTTAAATATACCAACTCCGAGATTGCACCACAGTGGAGGAAATGACAAACTCCCGAAACTGACCCAGCGATTTTCTTTCCCTGAGAAAAAATTTGCTGTTCCGGATGTTCGGGATTTTCAGCGTTTGCTGAAATAGGGTCAATGAATCAGCATTCACTTTTTTAAACGTTCGCTGATTCAATGTAGACCCCTTTTTGGGCAAATGTGTAATGTGTTTATTTGTTACCAGAATAAAGGTTGGAAATGGGAGCATAGAACAGAGATGAAAAGGGGAAGTAAGCAGAGGACAGGACACAAGGTGATCAGATGAGGAATGTGCAGGATGAGATGATATAAGAGTCATACCTCTCACCTTCTTAATTCAATAATCATGGGTGAAGTGCAATAGTTTTAAAGATTTACTGATTGAACTCCTCAATGATGTCAGAATTCTACACATTTTATGATGAACAATTATAGACAATCATGTCCACATTAATTAAAGGTTTATGAAGTTCAGAAGTATGGTGGGAGATGTAATCCTTTATTTTATTATTGAGAAGGGAAAGTTGGAGAAGGAAGTCATGGAAGTAAGAGATGGGTAAGAGGAGGAGGGTAGGTCACAAGGGAAGAAAGACATGGCTGATAGGGTGTGGAAAAGGGGGGAACACAATGGTGAAGGAAACATCAGACAAATAGTTGTCCTTCAAAGCCATATGGTCTCCACTTTCACACAGCTACTTATGAAACTAACTTTCTGATGTGCATCGCTGAGTAGCTTTCCATTTTCAAGATATACTAGTAGCCACAGAAACTTGTCTTAAGACTTAAAATACAAAGAAATCTTATTGCAGGGATATAACACCTTAACACTTGACAGAACCCATAAAAGGTAGTGGGATGGCCATTGTCTACAAGATACTTTAAACCTCTCCAGAGTTCACATGACCCTACCCCAACTCTTCAATGCTGAAATAATTATAGTATCTTTGCAAATTAATACTCACAAAAGTCTTTGCATTATAAAAGCTTACCCCCCCCCCAGGAAGTAACATAGCTACTGTTGAAGAACCTCTCTCTTGAGGATCAACCAACATCTCACTTAAGGTAATAATTTTAGGAGACCTGAATATTGATTGGCAAACTACTGACAGTAACATTCCTTCTAATGCTATTCATCTATATGATTTCACCCAGCTTATTCTAACTCTTACAAGGTATAAGAGAAACTCTGGTAGAGCCTCTGCTATAGACTGGATTCTCTCTAATGCCCCAAACAAAAATCTCTCAACAGGTGCCATACCCAATGCATTAATGGATCACCTACCCATATTTTCAATAAGGCATCATAAACCTAATTTAAAGCAACATTGATACAACCTTCTAAATTTCTACAGTCAAAAAACTATTACTAACCTTAAAATCCCCCACTCTTGTTCTTGATAGCATACTATCAGTGCACTTAAAAACTAATGTCATAACTTTTCCTGTCTCTGTCCTAATCAACCTCTACAATGCCTAAAGCTATGTTCTTACCCTATGGATAAGGTACTACATTCTTACTCTCCATGAAGGTGGAAACTCAAATGAGCTCTCAAACCAAAGGTCTATAGCAATACTGTCTCCACTCTCAAAAATTCTGGAGAAGTGTATCCAGACTCAACTGCTCAGTTTTCTCATTGTCAGCTGCCTCCATTCCCCTAATGGCATGGTTCCATCATTTTCTTACTACAAGCATAGCTTTTCTTAGTTTTATAACATTGGTTAACCAATACTGAAACCCTGAAAGCTTAGCATCAGCACATTTTCCTCGATTTATGCAAAGGTTTTTAACATGGTACCCCACCAGAAATGGCTTTGAAAGTAGCTTACCTTGGAATACATGAAACTTCACTAACTTGGTAATCTAGCTACCTCTCAAAGAGGCAACAGGTAGTAAAATGGTAAAATGTCATCTCTTCTTTTCTTTCCATTACAGTGGGTGTCCTTCAAGGATCCAATTTAGGTCCCTTGTTGCTTAGTATATTTATTAATATTCTCTACCTAGCTTCTAAACAAGCCACAATCATTCAGTACACGGTCAATTCACCAATCATTTGTTCTGCTGAAACCATAGATACATTAAGACAATTCACCCAATAGTTGTTTTATACTATAGATGCCTGGTGTCTGATACACGGATGCTCCTTAGCCTTAAAAATGATCTTATTTACACCATAGCATTCAGCTGATTAAAAATATAATTTCAAAATCACTTCTTCTAACAATACCAACATAGAACTAGCAACTCAGCCTAAGCTATTATTGTATACAGGATTGGCGCTTCAGTAGTTCTATAACTATATGACTATATTTTAGTTTTACTACTAGACTCTTATATTCTGCTTATCATTTATCTGCTTAAAGTTGTATTCCTGTGTGTTTTTGTTCCTCTGTTATTATCTCCCCCATCCCCTCTAAAATGTCGTACTAAAGTTTCTTCAGTTATAACCTATCTGGGTTTGTTTACCTATAGCCCAGAGTCACATGACTAGAGTTCCAGTGTTGGTGATATTTGATTGGATCCCTTTCTTGCAAGTCTGATATTTCCAGCACACAGTTATACCCACCCAGGGTCTTTCACACAAGACCTAGATTGTGGAAAGTTATGAACTGTGAGAAACAAGTTTTTCATCAAAAGGAAAACAAAAAACTTTGATTTCAATTTTAATTTGCACTTATATTGACCTGTGTGTATTGTTATTGTTGTACTTTTCTGCTTTTTTATGATTTTAGCAAAAAAAAATTGTTAATATTTTTCAGTTTGCTCTTGGACCTCAGTCTCTTGTAGCTTCATTTGCTGTTGTAGGAAAATTGCGTTTATACATTATACTGCATTTCTATCTCCATAAGTAGAATTATTTGGAGAAGCTAGCTGTTTGCATTTTTGTGGCAGAAATGTGAACTACTGTCAGATTTGAAACCCATTTGGTCATTTATTACTGCATTTTTTCCATAAGCACTGTTACTGATAAATTTCTGTATAGTCTGGTGCTTTATACTGTGGTAGAATTGCAGTGGTGAGGGAACTGTATATTCTGCTCCAGGATTGGTCCTTCAGTGCTTTTACAGATACTTATATTCCAGTCTTGCTGCTAGAGTCTTATATTCTGCTTATCATTTACATGCATAAAGCTGCATTCAAGTGCCTTTCCTTTCCCCTGTTCTTTGTTTGACCCACCCCACTAAGACATTAATTTAATATTTCACAATTGTAACTTGCCTGGGGTCATTGACCTGTAGCTCAGACTCACATGACGAAAGATCTAATACTCATGTTATTTGATTGGATACCTCTCTAGCAAGCCTGATATACTCGGCATGGAGCAATGCCCATCCAGGGTCTTCTATACTAGGCTTGGAGAGGTGTGTAAAGACTTGAACAGGGATTAAGAAGCTTTTCATCAAAAAGGAAAGAAAAAACAGCTTTTATTTCAATTCTGGTTAAATATGTTAAACTGCACATATATTGATCTATGTGGGGAAAGCGTTTTTATACTTTTCTGCTTTTCTCTATGTTTTAGCCAAAAAAACTGTTTGCATTTTTAGTTTGTTCTGGAACCTTAGTCTTGTAGCTGTATTTATAGCTGTTAGAAGATTGTATTTATACATAATGCTGCACTTCTATCTCCATAAATAGAATTACTTGTAAAAGTAGCTGTCTGTATTTTGGACTCTGCTTGGGGCCCTAGTCTTGTGGTCTCATTCACTCTTGTGGCAGAACTGTGAAGTACTGCAAGATTTGAGCCTCGTTTAGTTATAAGTACTGCATTTTTTACATTATCAGTGTTACTGGTAAACTTCTGCATGGTCTAGTGCCTTAGACTGCCGCATTAGTGCAGTAGTAAAAGTATTGTATATTGCATTCTAAAACTGGTGCTTCAGCGCCTTTAACAGCTGTTTACATTTCAGTTTTGTGGCTAGAGTATTATATTCTGCTTCTCATTTGCCTGCTTAAAGTTGCATTCCAGTGCCTTTCTGTTCACCACTCCCCACTAAGACATTAAGCTTTAGTTTCTTAAATTCTAACGTACCTGCAGTTATTGACCTGTGACTCATAGTCAAAGAATCATAGGTCCAATATTGGCTTTATTTGATTAGATCACTCTCTTGGTAGTCTGCTTCTTGCTGTGTCTCTAGACTTTGACCATTATGGTAATTTGACCTTCAAAGTCCCATCCTCCCTCCCTCTGCTCTTTTATTGCTATTGTCTGTTGTATAACCTAGTTAAGTACTTTTCCCACACATTTTTTCTATAGATCCATAGTACTCAGTGCCAACCAAGCAAACTGGTACTGTTCTGGAGTAAACTGTCTTTAAAACAAATTGTCTTCTGCTCATTTTCCTGGAGCTCTCATCTGTTTGGCACCCTTGCCAGACCCTGAGGGAGCCCTGAAGAAATCCTGCTCCATCCTTGGCAGATACATTTATTTTATTATCATTTACTTCAATTAACTGTTTAAAAGTGCTACTGCTTTATTTTTGCTTTATTTGTAAATGTTGCATTTTAAATCATTTAAAAGTACCTAACACTTGAAATTGCCTTGTCCAGCTAGTTTAAGTTGTTTTGTGGTAGCATTACACTCCCAAGTAATCTTTGTTTTGTGTTTTTATATTAAGAGGACTGGAACAGTACATTTAAGGGTATTAGGTGGTGACCTGGTCTATATGAGTTGGGAAACACATAAGGAAGCTGTTAGTGTAGTCATTTTATTGATCAGAAGACAGAGAAACCAGTTTCCTGTGGTCTAAGTGCCTGCATAAATTTAGAGCATGCACACAGAGGTTCCTCACAAAAGTAATACAGAGTGTAAACAATTTCCTATCCATATTGCCTCAAAGCAGAATCTCTATATTCCGTATCTTACAGACTTCTGAGAGGTGATTTATGCCTGACATACAAGGCATCCTTGGATCCTGTTCCAATGGACCTTTTTCATATCTACAAAATGAACATCAGAACTACTATAGCTAAGGATCTAAACATTGCTTACAACTTAAATAGGACACATCGAATTGATGTGTTCATATCTCAGAGAATGCAGATTAGCTGGAAAGGCTTCCCATCCATGTGAAGCAGAGACCTTCCCTAACCCTATTCAGGTACGACCTAGACCATCACCATCAACATCGTCAAACCCCTTTTTCCCATTTTCTACATGGGATTGGGATGTCATGTCTACGGTTGCTATCTCTCTATTTAATACCAGTCTCCTACCATCTTTGATACTCATGCCTGACTTACACAGGTCTTCTCTCACACAATCCATCCATCTCTCTTCTGGACATCCCTGCATAATCCTGCCTGTCCCAAATCTTCATCAGATTATCTTCTGTTTTTCTGCACATGTGCCCTTACCACTGTAATCTGCTCTTTTTTACCTTTTCTGCAATTGCAGCTACTTTGGGTTCTGATCTTATGTCCTCATTTCATTGTTAGTCCCACAGTGTGTATCATATGACCCACCCACCTCAGGCAATTTATCTTCATCATTTCTAGTTTCTTCATCTAGCTTTCTGGACCAGTTGATGGAAAATAGGAAATGTACCCTTGATCTGACAACTGCATCTGTGATGGACATTAATTCATGTGCTAACATACACCCCTTAAAATAACCTTTTTAGACGTAATCATACCTCTCAACTTGGAAACATCAAAAATCTGGACAAGGGCCCATGAAAAATAGGTACAAATCTGTAAGCTGATTAACATAAAATGTGCATACATAATTATGTAACTCCACCCACTCCAATGGAGCCTGGAGCCTATCTCAGCTAACAGTGAAATGAGAAAAATTAAAAATAGCTGCAGCTACTTTTAATCGCTTTACCAAGGACTTTAATCACACCAGAGACATGCTATTAAGGAGCAGGAGACAGTATCTCATGAACCATCAAAAATTCGATGCAGACAAACCAAAAGACTTTTGGATAAGGGAATGTTAAATATGACTATCAGTAAATTCTCAAAACTCTGCAGAAATAGTTAAACAACACCATACCTTTTTAGAGACAATCAATGCTAACAGTAAATTAACATTTTCCAGCTCAGGTCAGGTGTTCTCTTCCACACCAAACGGTGTAATGTTCTTGTCTGACTTAAACTGCTCAATTTAATAATTTGCAGAATTATAACTTGCACTTCCTGGCAAATTACTTCCCTTCAACCCATGTTAATGGCTTCTCTGCTATCTTGTCTGTATATATGCTTCTCTGGAAGTTTTTGATATAAAGCCCACTACAAGGGAATGCCCTTCAATGGCAGTCTTTCCAGTCAATAGCTGACAGTCTATTGCCATTTGACATCATCTTTCCAAAATTAAATATCGAGCATTATAGGATAAAGGAACTTATTTTACTATAACAGCTTTTATATGCAATCACTCTGGGGCCACATTTTGGTTGTCTGTTCTTCAGTTTACATTTGAAAGTTGTTATCCCACAATTCAATTGGAGTGGGAAGGACTACATAATGATGTATGCAAATGTTATGTTAATCAGCGTACACATTTGTACCTATTTTTCATGGGCCTTTGTCCAGATTTTTGATGTTTCCAGGTTGAGAGGTATGAGTTTCACTTGTGACCCAGTCATAAAGCTGGCTCAAGTTTGACTAACAACTAGTTCTGTCCATGAACCCATGTTTGCTGCTGTTGTGGAGACTGTTGTCTTTTAGAAATACTACCAGTTTTCCTTTCAGTTTTTTTTTCAGTAAAATTCTCTGTCATTATTGATATCCAGCCCTCCCATACACATCTACCACACTCAGTGTCTTCCTTTCCTCTGCACTAACTAGTGATTCATTTAAGGTCTCCATCAGTGGCCTGCCAAACCACTGGCTATAGTTCTGACGACTCTAGGAGCCAACTGACCAGGTCCTTTTGCTTTATCCTATTAATGGTCACTGGTTGCCTTTGAACTTACTCCTTTTCTATCCCAGAATCCTTCCACTGTTTCTGCCATTCTGCCTTGACTTTCCTTCAGTATGACATATTTCACTTGATCTCTTTTTTGTAAATACTGAATGAATGTATTTCTTCATTTAGTACCTCAGCTTTTCCCAGGCTTCTTTTGATCTCTCTTCCATTTTTATAGAGCCTGGTCAGTTGTATTAATCCCATCCCTTTTTCTCTCAATTACCTAAAAAGATCATGCTTCTATTTATGATACCACCTGCAAACACCTTTTTGGCTTTGCCCTTACTGTTTTCACCAGCTTTGCTGTCTTTTTTTGCTACCCTACTTGTATTTTACCCCCACCTTGCAGCCTTTCCATTCCAACTCTTGCAGGTCTTTTGTCCTAATGTTTAGCCTTGCATTCCTATGTAGCCACCTTGGCCTTATTCTCTTTTGCCTTTTCCCTTTTTGCTCTTCCACACACCCTTGCTTATAGCTCTGAATACTCCATCCATGACCAATTAGCATTGTTTCTTTACTCTCTTGATTTTCTTCCAGTTATCCAACTCATCCTTGGTCAGCCTCTGTATGTAAAACAGTCATGTGCTATTACTTGCAGCCTAAAAATAAATGACCTATGTTGATTTAACAGTATGTAAAACCTGAGGAGTTGTATGACCTAGTAATATGGCAGGTCACAGTTGTGAGCTCATGGGTCACTACCAGCAAGTCATGCATATGAAGGCTTTAGTATAGCAATAACCCACGCCTGGGTGTGGGTAATTACAGACTAAGCGGTGGTTGGCGGGGTGGTCGAGGAGACGGCCCGAGGCCAACCAAAACCAACCGGCAATACCACCACCACCACACCCATTATTGACATTATATTAGAACATTATTTAAAGAAAGAAAAAATTTATTTTCTTAAATAATATAAATTTACTGCCCCTTCCTGGATGTCTGGCATCGCAGCGGTATAGTAATAACCAGTGATGTCGGTGTGGTATATTGAAGATTTACCCACAGCTGGCATTGTTTAATCATGAGGGTGAAGCACGAGTAATTAAATAAAGCCAGCCGTGAGTAAATTAGAATATACCACAACCACGGAGTCAGTTATTGCTATTATAGAATGACATTATTTAAGAAAAAAAATACTTACTTTTCTTAAATAATGTCTTTGTATAATGGCGCATTACTTTTCTTCCACGACTGATGGTATACTGCTTCCTTGTGTTGATGTACTGCGCATGCATATGGGACTTGCATTCCCACACATAACCAGTACATCAGTGCTTGGGAAAGTAAGCAACGGAGAAAAGAAGATCTCCAGTGCTCTGCTTTTCCTTTATTTTTTTTTAATTAAAAAAAAAGGTTTGGGAAGTTTAGGGTAGGAGAAAGACAGAATGGAGGAAATACAAGGAAAATCATGTATGTGTCTTTAGTTTTAAACAACATACTTGATTTCCCTTTTATTATCTGTGTGGTGTCTCTCTCATATGTCCGGAGTCCGGACTACAAATTTTTTTATTTTTGTTGAAAAAATGTTAAAATTAGAGAATATACCAACAGAAAAAAGTCCAGGTAACAGGACCTTTTTCCGTTGATGTATTCTCGGATTTACAATGGGCATGCTGGTTGGGCTGACCAATCAGCGTGTTCATTTTAGAATGTTAATGGCCAATCATTGTATAATATATATGTTTACATCTGCTTGGATCAGCAATTGTCTGACCTGCAAATACTAGTCTCCAGTTCAAACATCTCTACTCTTTCTTGAATTGCAGTAGTAGTAACCATTGCCAGGAATTAGAATAACATGTTCTAGGAGCTTTTTCTTGAAGGAGAGTGCAATTGAAAGTAATGGAGTAACACTATCCATGATTATTGCTGTCCTTACTGATATGGACTCTAGTGCAATCAAGAATCAACCTGAAGACTGGGTCATATTCTGTCAATGTGTTTTTGGTTAGAGTCATCAGATCCAGCAAATATATAGAAGAAACTGTGTTTCAGTCAGACAACAGTATGGAATTATCACCATGTTGGAAGAAAAGTATGATGCCCTTCAAAAGAAATGTGACAACCTGTAAAACAGATTTGATTATTATTAATCTGCTTAGAATGTCAAAAAGCTTGAGACTTCCAGAGTCATGTTTGGCATGTTTTTGAAAATATTCTGACTTTTAGTCAGGACATTTATGGAGTAGAATGTGTATGTCAGGCTCTCCAGTCTCTCAGTCCCTTGGTAATAGTGAAATAGTATACACATGATCCTAAAACAAATACTTCTGTACAATGTCATTGAATATATAAAAATCAAACTTAAATATGAAAAGAAATGTGTCAATGACCATTGTATCATAATTTGGCAGCCTTTTTCTTTCAGGCACTCACAATAGATATACAGCCATTTAAATATGGTGACTATCCTGCATTTAAATGGAGCTACCATACCAGTTTTCTTTATTGCAATGAATGTTTCCATTCACCCCCTCATTCATAGATATTTTCATCAAGAAAAAAAATGAAAGGCATATTTTAGTTGAATGCTTCTAAAGAGTATTCTTGGTATGTGTTTTCTTAATGGTATAGTAAAGTTGATAAAGTCTGGCCTTCAACCATGATGAAGTCCATTATTTTGATATATGCTGGATGAAAGCACTAAATAGATCTTGGAATTCGCATGTTATGTAGAATCCTCTGAATTTGGATTTGGTCTTCTTGTTTTCATTTCTTCATGACATTTTTAGAACAAGGCTTTATTTTTATTGATAGAGACATATAGGAAAGCTTAAAAAAGCTTACACACTTTAAGACATTTTTGCTAAAAAAAATGTTGTGGAGCTGGCAAAGTTGCAGAGCCTTTGGGTGACAAGAGAGAGCACTAAATTTAATCCCACCCAGGCTGCTCTGTTCCCTGTTTCACTACAAGGCCTTCCTTCTGTTTTGATTGATATAACTTGCAAGTGCTATTGTACTGGCTATTTCTGTTCCAAATGAAATGGAGGGCATTGACAAAATATTGATTTATTGATCTCTAAAAATACAAAAATGAATAGCTCTTTATTAGAGTATGTCCCTCATATACTGATAAGGTGTGAGACAGAAATAGCTATGGCATCTCACTCAGAGCAGTTACAGGGTCTGAACCCAGAAACAACTGATTTAAAGAATAAGCTACAGGCTTATGCAATAATATAGAGTTACATGGAAACAAACCTTGCAGATCTAGGAGATCATGCCAGGTGAAAATATAAGATTTACTAGCATTCCACAGTGCCTTAAAGCTGGACACTATAAATATTTTATAGTTAAGTAGCATTGTCATAAAAAGGACACAGGACTTTTTTCCTGTCACGTCTTACAGGAAAATGCTTTCTCCTGTCTGAGTTAGGTTTACTACCACTGATTTCAAAGAAGTCATGCTGTTAGCATTTCGGTTAACTGGAAAACCACTGATGCTGCAGGAAGAATGGATATTTGCAGAATATGATTTTTCATTAGAATCTAGATTTAAATGTTTGGCATCTTACTCTGCAATCAGGATATGTACATCTAATAGGTGGAATCTTAGGCCCATATACCCAGTGCTGTTGAAAGTCTGCTTACAGTCCAGACCCATATCCTTTCATTTATCTGAAGAGGCTATTTCTAAGCTGTAGCAGCTGGTGACTCTTGGGGTTGAGCTCCCTTTGAATAATACCAGAAACAATTCTTCTTCACCTACTGCTTCCTCTGCAGGGCCACATTCTAAGAAGATGGCACATTTTCCTTAATACAGAAATGACTGATGGGCAACCAAAGCATGATATTTACAGTTAACTGCTCACCTGTAGGTTGCTAACATGATGCTGCAATAGTCGTCCTACTGTAGCTGATTTATTCTGGAGCATGAGTGGTGTAGGTTATTGGAGTGGGACAAAGACATGTCTGCTGATGTATTATCTTAAGTGGTGTTGAGGGCATTACTCTAGCTGCTTTTGCTTTTTATTTTCCAAGTTTCTTTCTTAACTTTGGAAATGATAAAACCTGGGACTTATACTAATATAGTAAATATTTTTGATCTGGGAGGGTTGCTTTGAAAGAAATGAACTAACTTGAAATATTACTCATAAGTTAGTGAGCACTGTGAAGAAACATTGAACGAATCCAGATTCTGTAAATTAAAAATATATTACTTTCCTTTTTATTATGGTATCCATAAATGTTGCTTAGCTATAGGCTTGGGGTGGGAGAGAGTGACCTTTGTTTATACATGTTGTTATGCAATTTCTGTATATATTCTCTCTTGAGAATTCTTTTTGCATACTTTTTATATTCTTAAATCAATGGCATTTCCTCCACCTTGGAAGCTGCTTTGCTATATGCATTTACCAGTTAAGAGTTTATTGTTCATATTTTGGTAAATTTCTTTAGTTATGCTTTTAGGTTATAGTTTCAATCTTATTGTAATTGCTAGATGTCTTGATGATCCATTATGAAATTAATGTTTATTTTTATTATTGTATGATAAAGGAAAGCATTACTACAGTTACTTTTATCTCCTCTATGGTATATTATCCATTAGAACTGACTCATACAATTTGAAGTATATGTTTGTATACCACCTGATTTCTTTGCTTGGTTAGAGGGATGGCACACATTTGCTTAGTTTAATTATACTGGCATGACTGACTGGTGTGGATAAGGTTACAAAATCATTGTGGAGCGTTGTCGTTATGATGAACTGTGTTAAAAGATCCAGGGTTCTTGTAGTTATTAATATTTATAGTCCTAATTTTATAATTTTACAGAAAATACATTTAATCCACCAGGAAAACAAGAAATTGTTTAAGCGTGGTTGTGGTGGTGGATATCTGTGATATGTCATGGGTAGAAGGAAGGGGACTGTCATCCTAGATAGGTGGAGGACTCTGACATACTGGCCTAACTAGTTGACACAAAAGATAGATAAATCAAACTCAAGGGACTTTTTTTTTACTATTTAGCTATTTCTGTTAGTTCATTTATCCTCCCAGGTAATAAGAATGCTCAGATTATGGCAATTCTAAAAGAGTGGGCAGCATTTCAAGAGAGAGTCACCTTATAGAGAGTGATTGGAATGCATTCTTGTCCCCTTCGGACATGTTTGCAGGCTCTCATATATTGTATCTTTCCACTAGGGATGCTGCCCAGAAGTGAACAGGAATGCTTGAAACTCACAAGGGCATAGGCCTCCAAATAATATTTATACCTGTTTCAACCCCCGCATATAGGCATATCCAAGAATCAACAGGATCCTTATTTCCAAAAACATTTTTTGACACAAATGGAATATATTTATCTTCCCTCATGTATGAACATTCCTAGCTTCTGCTGACCTGTAACTGGAGAGAGGATTATTATGATAAAAAAGGAAAGCTTAACCTGTTTCTTTATGTGAGGAGGGGGGCAGGCTAGAACCAAAGTGGAGGAGATTTAACACAGTGGTTATTCTTCTTTGAGGATTCTCTAAATTATCTTTCTAGACTAGCACATTATGTTGAGGAAACATACTGCAGAAGTCACTCCTTTTGATGTTTTGGATAATGATGATAAGCCATTTGAATTAAGATGGGTTGCAGCTTCTCATCGTCGTGTGATTGACTGGTTACACATTCTCATTCAGTGGGATATTGTGGAGCAGTTTTTTTCTGATACTCTAAGTGCCTCCATCTTGATTTTTTCCTAATTTACTGTCTTCTGTACTTGTTTTTAGTCATTTTTTTAATTTAATTGCATATATTTAAACTGCATTTGCTTTAATATTGCTACACACTCAAGTGTTCTAGCTTACACTGCATTTAATTTTTTTACTGCTGTTTTAGCTGCTTTTCTGAAAAAAAGTTCTAAGCTTGTTTCCTGCCTTTCCTGTAGCTAGTCTAGTCCAGATACAGATTTCCTGTATCCAGGACTATTTGTAAGCTTCTGAGACCCCCCCCTCCCAAGCCTTTATATGTTAGAGGGAAGCCTTCTAGCTTATCAGTGAGAGTGGTAAGCAATAGGTAGCCTATCTACCATGAGAGGAGTAGCTCCTGGCCCAGAAATTGTAGTTTATTGGACATTTGGGCAGTTTTTCCATCCCTTTCAACTTTCTGGTTTAAAAGCCCATGCTTGTGCTTGTTTCCCACCTTTCCTGTAGCTAGTCTAGTCCAGAAACAGATTTGCTGTATCCAGGACTGTTTGTAAGCTTCTGAGCCTCCTAAGCCTTTCTGTGTTGGAGGGAAGCCTTCCTGCTTATCAGTAGGAGTGGTAAGCACTAGGTAGCCTATCTACCACAAGAGGAGTGGTTTCTGGACCAGAAATTTTAGTTGTTTGGCTGGTTGGGCAGTTTTTCCATCCCCTTCAACTTTTTGGTTTAAAAGCCCATGTTTGTATGGGTTTGTGCTTGTTTAAGCTCTGCACTGCAGAGCCGAGTTAAGGCACACTATTACTGGTGCCAGAATGTCTTCTCTTCAGTTTTTCCCTTAGATCTAGCTAGTTGTTTCTCTTTTGCACTTCAAATAGTCTAAGTGCTTTGCACTTCAACAGCTTTTTGTAGCAATTATTGTAGCATACCTAAGTGCCATCAGCACTAGTCAGTGTTCATGGAAATAGCTCCAGTACTTAGTAGTTACGACCACCCCTTCTGGCATGATTAAAGGGCAGCTCCCTGTGCCTTCTCCTATTAACCTGGTGCAATTGGGCATTTTGAGGCAGTGCAACTACAGACAACCCTCTCCTCTTAACTCCCAACACTCAGATTTGTGATAGATGCACTTATGTCACCAAATTGGAAGCTATGCACTCTACAGCCAAGACTGGACTAGCTGGTCAAGAGGAGAAGGTCAACACATGCACCACACCACATGGAACACATAGTCCTCCAGAAACCCCACTATCGCAGCCCTCACATAAAAACACAAACCATGCACCCATCTTTCCGGAGGCTCTTATTAGCAATTTACCCAAAGAGCAGAGACCTCCAAGACAGAAATGCACTCAACCACCTCCACACAGCATAAACCACAGGACACATAGCTCACCTCCGTAGTGTGCCCCTGAACCTAAGCCCCTAAGGCTAAACACCTTGCCCTATACACTAATCACAGGTGACTCAATAGTGAGGCATGTAGATGTCCCACTCACTAGGTTGAATAAGAAGAAGGTCAGCTGTCTCTCAGGTGCCAGAATCTGACACATAACACACACACTCAGGTCATTCCACAACAAGTATAAGTATAACTCTGTCATTGTCCATGTGGGTGTGAATGACCTGAGACTCACCTCCCTGGCTACATAAAAAGAGACATGGTGGAGCTCTCGGATTATGTAGCCCAGGCAGGTATGACCATAGCCCTGAGCAGTATCCTACCATCACCCAGAATGATACTGCAGTACAAACAAAAAATGATTGACTTCAACAATTGGCTAAGTTTCTGGTGTCATTCTAAGGGGATCCAGCATCTGTCTGCTTGGGATGTCATGACTGACAGACCTCAAAGCTTTGCCAGAGATGACCTGCATCTGTCACCCCTGGGTTTCTGGGTACTGGCTAAGGCTCTTGCTACATTATATTGCCTTTTTTAAGTGGTGTTCCAAAGACCAAATTACCACCATAACAGCTATAAATATATGCAATTTGAGGGTCATGCTGCTCAACGCTAGAAGTCTAAATCTCAAGATGCACAAACTCGAGGCACTCCTCAAAATGGAGAACATTGACATTTGTGCTGTAATGAAGACCTGGTTTAAAGCAGCAGAAAGCACCCCTGTGTTACCAGGCTATAACTCATTCCACACCTTTCTTACCATGTAACATGGACTGAAGCTCCAAAGAGGTGGTGTCTCCATATTCATAAAGGATATACACACCTCCAGACTAGTAGCCCAGCATAATTAATCTGAGATACTTCAAGTACAACTAACATTGGGTAAGACGGTGATCCAGGTCATCTATCAAGGTGCAATCCAACAGTCTTTTACTAGGAGACTTCAACTACCTCTCCATCAACTGGGAAAACTACTCAAGCACCAGTACATCATTCATCAATTACAATGCCCTGGACCAGCTCATTCTGTCCCCCACTAAAGGAAGCAACATCCTTGATCTGGTTATTGCTAACATGGGCGAATGTTGCTCTACACCAATAGTCAATCCCTCCCTGGTCAGACCCGACCATAAACTAATCACCATGGAAATCCATATCTCACCCAAACCCCCCCCCCCCCCCGCAAAGGTAACCACCTTGAAAAACTTCTCCGAAGCTGACTTTGGACTCCTAAAAACAAAGGTGGCTAACTTTATGGCACCCATGCCAATGGAAAACAGCTGCATGGCTGCTGAATCATACACCAATGCACTGTACGAACATCTACACAAATGAGTGGAACTAGCCATACCCAACAGAACCAAGATGCTTTCCTCCAAAAAAATGAAGTCATTCTAGTGGTCCCCTGCCATTAATAAACAGAAGTAAGAAACTCTTGCAGAAAAAGGTAAAGTCCCAAGACTGGAAAAGCTCCCTTATTAGCCTCAACAAAAAGTTGAGATCTCTCATCAAATCCTCTAAAGCCAGCTATTAGGGCAGAATTTCAGCAGGCACTAAAAATATTCACAAAGCCTTCCATAGCTATATCAAGAACGTCCACGGCAATACTCAGATTTGCTCTGAGATACTGCATAATGGTACCACCTATACTCAGCCAACACATATTCCCAACATACTGGCCGACAGATTCAGTGCCAACTTTACCCCTCTCTCCCCCCCCAAAGGATCAATCGGAATACCAGAAGAATGCCAGGTAGCCAGCATTACTGCAGTAGAGGTTAAAGCTGCATTGTCCAAGGCCATGAATACAGCTTCCATGGGACCTGATAATATCCCTGGCTGTGTTTTACATGAACTACAAAGCAAACACCATATCTGTATGCCCTGTTCAGTCACAGCCTCACCTCAGGCTTTCTCCCTAACTAATGGTGCACTGCAACAGTCATCCTTCTCCATAAAGGGCGAGTGACTATAGGGCCTGGGAATTATCACCCTATTAGCCTGACGAGTCTGATATGTAAATCTATGGAGCGCATCATCATGGACCTGATTAACAAAGACAAACGAAATCTCCAAACTCTAGACCCCATGCAATATGGCTTTGTGAAAGGGAGATCATGCCTGCTCAACCTGGTTGACTTCTTTGAGTCAGTCACCAGGGCTGTGGATGAAGGAAAGGCAGTGCATATAGCCTACCTTGATCTGGCCAAGGCATTTGATACCATTCCTCACTCTGGAATAATTGATAAATTCACCAAACTAGGCATCAATCCCTATATCACTAGGTGGGTTGCAAGCTGGCTCACAGATAGAACACACAGTGTGAAAGTAGCAGACACTAAGTCAAACTGCTGACCAGTCACGAGGGGAGTCCCACAGAAATCAGTGCTGGTTCCTCTCCTGTTCAGCATCTACTGCTCAGAAGTCCAGGCCAACACAAAGGGACTCTGGCTGACCAAGTTCACAGATAAGTGCAAGCTGGGAGCCATTATTAACTCCCCAAGTGATGCAGACATCCTACAGAAAGGCTTCACTGAGATCACTGAGACCAATGACTGGGGTCAAACCCATGGCCTTAAGCTTAATGCCTAAAAATGCATTGCCATCCCCTTTGGTAACAACTCACTTCCCACTAATTACCACATCAATGAGAGCTCACTGAACACTGAAGGTGTTATAAGAGATCTGGGGACACAGGTTTACAGCAACCTCTCCTTGAACTACCACATTGCCACTGTGGTCAGAAAGTCCTTCTATGTGGCACATCTTATTACCAAGGATTTTGCATCCAGGAAGAAAGAGGTCATCGTCTCTCTCTACTCTTCCCACATTAGACCAATCATTGAGTATAATGTCCCATTTGGCATATACCTCACTAGACACCTGCAACAGCTGGAAAGGCCACATAAGTACCTCATGAAGAGGATCCTAGGCATTAACCACATGTCCTACATGGACAGACTCAAAAGACTCCAACTATTCTCTGTCTGATATCACCTACTTAGGGGCAATCTCTGCTTGATTTACAAAGCCATGTCCGACACAGCTCTGTTAAAAATGCTACATCTAAAGAAATCCAAATCCCTCCATACCACATGCTCCACAGACCTCAACCTCATTACCACAATCAACAGAACATGCTGGAGGGACAGGTTCCTCACTCAGAGACTGCCCATGCTCTGGAATAGACTTCCCATACATGTCAAGCAGAACACTTCACTGACCCTCTTCAAGTGAGATCTTGATGAGTGGATGGGTAGTAGAAAATTCAACCTGGGGTTCACTCCAGTGGCTCTACTTGACAGAGGCACTGGGAACTAACGTTGGGCGGCATGATGCCAGGGCAATTGTATGGGCTAGGCTTGTAAAGGCTCCAGGGCCATTAGCCTAGTACACACCTATGAACCTATAAACCTATGAACATCTGTGTGTACTTCCCTCTAAGGTCAACTCAGTACTGTCTGTTTTGAACAATTGCTGAGTGGTTTTAATGAGAAACGTGAAGAGCCTTCTATGGATATAAGTGAAAGAAAAAGAAAAAAATTACAGAGGAACATTAAGGACTACAATAATGGCTCTGCTTTTAGGATGAAAACCAATGAGAATAGATGTAAAGGGTGCTGGCGTGTTTCCAGTAAATCAGGAAATGCAAAACTTAGTGTTTCATTTGCTTCTTCGGAAGCTAAGGCTAGTTCGACGAAATATGAAACTAATGATGACATCTATCCCCCTTTACCTCCAGCCCAGCAACCCTCTTATTTGAGGGAAATATTTTGTAATGATTGGCAGAACACAGAGAACAGAGGCAAAAGAAGTTGACCAGAGGGGAATAGAGATGGACAGTACTATAGGTATGACAATAAAAAGAAAAGCTATTGATTTTGATATTATTGTGTCATTTCTTGATAGACAATATTTAAGAGATGCTAATTTAGTAGTAAATCTATCTGGGACTGAATTAAATGATGTAGAAATGTTTGTTTTGAACTGGGGTCTCAAATATATACCAGCAGTATTAACTAGACAATATGTATTAAGGGCTCAAGTGTTTTGTTTGATTAAGAAGGTGCATTTATTGAATTTATTTTCAGCTATCAATGATAATGCAATATTGAATGAAAATGTTGAATTTTTTTAAGTGATGATTCTGATGAAGATGATATTTTTCATTCCTGTGAGTCTACTATTAATGATGGTGATGAAATAAATGCATATTTTTAATTGGATACATCTAGTGTAACTTGTAAAAGTAGGTTGTACATGAAGGTGTACAACATTTTTCATCTATGGTTAGTTTTTCTGTAGAATGTACAGTACCTACGATAAATTTCTGAAAGTCAAATATAAGGTGAATTATATAAATCCATAAATGGCCAGTGGATAAAAATATAATGCAAACAACAAATAAAACTCTCTAGCGCTTCGACAAACAGCCTTCCAGGAGTAATACCTATGACTCCTGGAAGGCGTTTTTAACAACGCTTAGATTATTTTTATTTGTTTTTTTATATTAAATTTTCCATTTTGGTGAATTTATTTTTTTTGTTTTGAGTTCTGTCAGTCATAAGGTGAATTATAATTTAACTAAAGGTGAATTGCTAGCCCTACAAAATATGAGTACACAGAAATATTTAATAATTAAACCATCTGATAAGGGTAGTAAAATAGTGGTTTTACATTATACACAATATCTAGATGTGTTTAGATCATCTTAAATATGAGAGAGTTTATAAAAAAAAATCTATTATTTTCGATTATTTTCAGGTTTTTTTTGATTTTTCAAGATTGGGAAGGAGATGAGTTATAGATTTGTTGTAACAACAATTGGAAAAATTGAAAAATGATTGTGCATTTTTTTTTGCTTCTATTGTTTACCCTTTGTACACAACATTTTTCCTTTAGTTTCAGTCATTTCCTGGTCAGCCTAGGTCATATTTTTTTGCATAATATAATTTTATTTATTGTATATTATTGATTTTATGGTATTTGTGGATTTTTATGGTATGAGCTTTTGTGATGATAAGACACTTTTGAAGTAGTAGTTTAGAAGTAATTAGATGATTAAAAGATTAAATAATTATGTTATACGTTAGTATAATGTGTGTTGTTTGGACCTATAAAAATTTTTTAGCTTTTGTGGGTTGGGAGCTAATTATTTTCTAATTATATATTTTTTTTTATATTATATTTTGGATTCGATATATTTGTGATTGACATTTACTTTTTTGAATTTATGAGTGAAAGTAATGACACAATGTGATAGTTGTGACACAAGACAGTACAGTAAGAGACACAGACCATGGAAAGGGGATGACACAGAGGACAGAGACAGTGTTAATGTGGCAGAGTTAAACAGCAAGGCTGGATGATGTTAAGATCTAGGGATGGAAGGATTAGGAGAGGTAGGATTAGGATGGATAGGATTAGGAACAAGTATGAAGAGAAAGTCATTTTGGACAAGATTGAGAGACAAGAGACATGGGATGGAGAGGATGTAGGGTGCTGAGGATGATGCAGCCAAGATGAGAGAATGGGAATAAGAAAGATGAGGTAGATGATAAAGAGAGGGGTAAGATAGGCTAAGATAAGGACAGAAGATGAGGGTAGAAAAGACATGCAGAATGGAAGATGAAACAGGAAAGAGAAGATGATGATGAAAATGAAAGAGATGATAATGAATGATATTTATGAATAAAATATGATATTTATTGCACGATATTAATTGTTAAAGCCTAAATGGATAATGATTTGGTTTAGGAATTGGCATTGTTATAGATATTTATATTTTAAAATTTTTTATTTAATAATTTGATTTTTTATATCTGATTTTATATTATGATTTTTTATTTGAGTTGATTATATATGATGTTTGGTGGATTGTGTTTATAGATTTGTGTCATTTTTTTTTTCATTTGGTTTTTTTACATTTCTGTTATTGATTTGATTTCTTTTATGATTGAAAAGTTACTTTTCTGAATGTAGATAAAAGAAGTCAAGAATATATTAGATGAGAGTAGTGATGATATATAGTATTGTGAAGATAGGGTTTGTTATTAGATGGGAGGTATTCATTATCCACCCCATTTATTAGCAGTGTAGTTCTGGAGAGTTATGCCATATACAGGTTATTGTTTGATTTATTAGTGTGAGAAAGAGGTTATAAAGTGAGAACTTGTGTGTTTTTTAAAGATAGAAAATGTTATAATGACAGTATTTTAAAAGGATAAAATGATGTTTTTTTAGATGATTAAATGGATAGGAATATATTATGTGTGTAAAAATATATTGTTGTTATAGAGTTAAATTTACTATATGAGATAAAAAGTGTATTTTACATTATTAATTATAATTATTTTATTTTTGGATTTAATATTTTATTTTTTATATTTAGGTAATTCTCCAACATTATTAGGATTAAATGTAATAATTTAGAAATGTTTTATAAAATGTTGTATAATAGAACCTTTATATCTTTGAGAAATATATGTAGTAATATCTTGGCTGTTGTTCAAAGTGAGTTGAATAGAAATGAGTGTAGACTAAACAGAAATATAGATAATTGATATATGGATATGTGATATTGAGAGATAGAGAATGTCATATGGAAGATTTTTTATAAGAATAAGAATAGCGTTAATATAAACTCTAGAATGGATGTAGATAAGTAATCCTAAGTGTATTTAATATATGTAAAAAAGTGTAAATGCAATCTTTTTAATTAAAACTAAAAGTTAAAGACATTAAAAATAATAAAAATAATAAAGTAAAGGAACAATAAAAAACAAAAATCGCAGCAATATTTTTAAAAAAACTGTTTTTTTTTAAAAAATATGGTGGTTTAGTTTTAAATGTAAATAATGGAATGTAATGGGAAAAAATATTTTTTTTTATTGAAACTGTATTTTTTTATTTTTGAAATAATTACTGGAGCTAGGTGTTTTTTTGTTTGCTGTTTTTTTTTTTTAAGGTTTTTTTTTTTTTGACTGGATATTTTTATTTTTTTTTATTGTTTTTTTTATTTAATAAGTTTTTTTTTTTGTGCTTGCTTGAGTGTTTTAGTTCTGTGTGTTTTTATTTGAGAGCTATGTTTTGGAAAAAGTGCTGTTTTGCTGGCTGAGTGTTGGTTTTTTATGTTCCCACTTGTATGAATATTCCTAGCTTCTACTGATGTGTAACTGGAGAGATGATTATTATGACAAATAAGGAAGGCTTAACCTGTTTCTTTCTGTGTGTTTGGGGGGGGGGGGGCAAGACTAGAACTGAAGTGCCAGAGTTTTAGCACAGTGGTTACTCTTCTTTGAGGATTCTCTAAATGATCTCTAGAGACTAGCACATATGTTGAGGGAACATACTGCACAAGCCAGGAAGAATATTCTGCAGAAGTTGTGGAACACCCAGTGTCCGTTATTAGTTGAAAAACGTTGGCTATTTCAAAGGGAAAGAGGAGTAATGATGCAAAGCTTAGAGATTTAATCAAGAGACTACATAGTTTATTTGAATATAAAGTAAACCAAATGAACAGAGCCTTAAAACTGAAAAATTTCCATTTTTACTCATGGGGATGGAATGTCACTTTAACAGTAACAATCATTTAGAGCCAAGGTTCAGGCTGCCAGGTGGCTAGCCCTGCTGCAGTTGTTCTTCCATCTCACACACACACACACACACACACACACACACACACACACACACACCTACTGTCAATTTAGAGTGTCCAGTTCACCTATTGCATGTCTTTGGAATGTGGGAGGAAACTACAGCACACAGGAAACCCATGGCAACACAGGAGGACATGCATAATCCACATAGAAGCACACTGGCTGAGAATCAATCTGATTAACCTCTTGCTGTAAGGTAGAAATGCTATTCATAATGCTTCCCTATCAGTTCAAGAACTTTTGTCCTTATGGATGATCTTTAGTGTTAAGGTCTAAATAAGAGAGAAAGTCATTTTTGTTGCCTCGGGAGGTGTTATAGACATTCAGAGATTACTATGTAACATATATGTAAATGAGGCTCTGATAGGTAATGCAAACATGCAACTGCAAGAGTATTTCACTTATGTGCAGATTCCTCAATTGACTCAGGAACAAGCAGCTACATTGGTGGAGGAAGTTTTCCCTATGGAGCTGGATATGCCCATGTGAATTTTAGCTAAATTAAAGTCTCCTGGTTCTGACAGACTACCTTTATATGTCTATTGCTGGAATTCTTAGAAATTTAAAGACAACTTCCAGGTATTGACAAACCATGTACCATAAATGAGGGAGGATACCCAGGCAATACTTTTAGTTATTCTAAAACCATTGTTGACGTCTTTGTATTGGCCAACATGAATCTTAAATTATGATTGCAAACTGTTTATAATGATCCCAGCAATTTGTAATTTTGTCTTGTTCAATTACGTCCTGATCAGGTGGGATTTTTTCTCCCAAAGCATATCACACTTGTAATCTCATAAAGACTGCAATGATTATTGAAATGTTTCTATTCACTATTAAAGCCTCTCTTCTTTTACCAAGTTTGGATGAAAAAATTGGCACTTGACTGAGTAAGTCTGGCTTATCTAATTTTGGTAATGAAACATATGAAATGCCAAATGAAATATATTGATTTTACTAAACTTTACAGGGTAAATGACAAAAATCACTAGCTAGACTAGCTCTAAACTCTCTTCTCATCTCCTGTTGATCTACATAGGGGGCATTAAGCAGGGTTGTCCCCCTCGTCCCATGACACTTTCCTCCTTACTTTGAATCTGTGTCTGTCATACTGAAATTGTTCCATTAGCAGATTATGGCTTCATGGGATAAACTTTCACTCTATACTGCTGATATGCTTGTCTACCTTTCTAGCCAAGAGAGAAATCTCCCATCTGTTATTTTAGGTTCCTACTGAATTTGATATGCTATCTAGTTATAAAACAAATTTTGTCCTTCAGTGTGACTGACTCCCTATCACAAAATTACTGCTCTGGACGCCATGTTACTGATTACAATTGGTAAATTCTCACTGGTTGGGCTTCTTTCAGCTGTCCTTTTTTTTTTCCAGTCACTAGCTCGTACAAAGAAACTAATCTCACTAATACAGTATGGTGTCTCTAGAACCATAGTGGAGAAGTTTTATGTGCTAGGGATGCTCCTCAGGAAGTGGATGGGAATTCTTGAAACTCACAAAGACATAGGCCTCCAAATGATCGCACCTGTTTCATCCACTTCATTCAAGCATATTTGAGAACCAACAGGATCCTTATTTTCAAAGTACAACTTAGCAGAAACACTACTCATCTATTTACTAGGTGCTTTGTATAACACTATTATAGACATTATTTATGTAAGATGGGGACTTTATAACTCTGCTAGACACATTAGCTATACAAATTATGCATTTTTTGATAAATTATACTGTTACTACTGATGAGACCCAGCATACTATGCTATAGCTGGCTCTGCAGCTTTAAACTCTTAATTTCATGCCTTACTAGATGGTCATACCTCTTAACCCCAAAGCACTGAAAAATCATACTACTAGCCTTTTAAAATCACTCTATGTGATCATAAAGAGGAACACTTTCTTAATTTTTTGAATAGAAGGATTTCACACAATTGACCCTATATAGCTTGTAATGAGCAGTCTTTATTGGGGTTTAGGTTGGTTAATTAATACACAGAGCATTTGACAGTTATAATTTTTTTTAACAAGGAACATCTTTATTAAATTATCACATGACATAGGCAATCATACATTTCTATAAATGAAAACAAACCATATTGAATTTTTGAAGATAAATTAATCTAAGAGGAGCAAGTCAAAACCTAAGGTTACAGGTCATAGAGCGATGTCTAATTCAATGTAGTTGATAGGTGTGTGAGTGGTCTATGTGCCCAAAACAGACCATTCACTTTGTGGTGGGTCAAGCCATGCAAAAAACATTTTTTTAACTTTGAATACTTGTAACCTATTTAGTGCAGTTAAGACTCGTTCATTCTCCAACCTTTCTACTACTTTATCCATCCCATGCACTGGGCTGATATCACTTTTTACAATTATGTCCATTTTTTTACAATGTTTGCAGCTTCCATTTGGTCCCTTACATTTCAGGACTGACACTGTAGTGTTACTGCAACTTATTTTGTGGCACTACCCTCTCAGTATGTTGGCTTTTAAGCTGTTTCCTTACTACCTCCTGTGTAACCTTTCTTTGATGCTGCAGTATTCTATAAGGTTTAAGCTAATATTTTCCCCTAGAATAGTTTTCCCATGGTTTGAAATTTCTTTGTTAGTACCATAACTAAGATTGTTGATGGGCAGCAAGAAACATGTTTTAAGGTATCCAAGTAAAATCCAAAATTATAGTTCAGTGAATATAATAAATAGTTCAATAGACAAAATAAAGGATTTGCATAGGTTACAGCTAGCCTTCTTTAAAACACAATAGAATAAATGACAGGATAGTCCATCAAAGAACTACATTTTTCCCATTGCCTTCACAACTCTATTGAGACAGATTATATATTTCTCTATTATAGTCTCATCTGTTAAACTGCAAATGACAGTACCAGGATGAAATTCCTTCCTAGACTCAATTTGTATTTCTATCTTACTTATAGTATACCATTTCTGGCCACCATGAATGCATACACACTATTGCTACAGCTTCGTAACTAATACTTTTTTTTATTTGTCTACTATCTTTTTACAAGTGTTACTATACAGCCTGATTCTAATAGTCCTTACAATTATTTGCTTTCAGTAAAGACATTGCACTTAACTTTGCAAAATAACAAAATGCAGTGGCAACCATTCTAATGCATAATTTATCACATTCTAGAGACATGACATCACTAGCACCATGCTTTTAGGAGATTGTATTTTTCTTAGGTGTAACTCTGTTACTACCACTAGTAAAAATTCTATATATATGACACACTTTTACACATTAAAAACATAGTATGTCTAAAACTGATATATCTTTGTATGTTACCAACATTTGACCCAGTTTTTTTTTCTATAAGCCTAGACTGTTCAGTTCTAAATATAGATTCATGGCCCAATAGTCTTCCTACTAATAGAACAACAACACTTGTCTCTCAAGTCAGTTTTTCCTTAAAACAGTAGGTAAAGATTTTTTGAATTTGTCATTTGCTGTCTTTTGAATCATTTTATTCTTATTAAGTTAACCCACAGGAACTAGCCATAAATGAGTAATATGCTTTAAGTTACATAACTTTGAAATTACCATTTTGTTATGAGAAAATGCATAGCTATGAAGCATTTGAGTTTGTGTCTCTGAGAAAACATAGTCGCTGACAAATAATGCCTTTTGGACTTAATTAAGTGCTGGTAATCACACAATGCTATGTCCAATTGCCTAGGCTAATAAGATCCTGGCCTTGTGAGCTTCGTCCCATCCATCTTTGAGGGCATTCTGCTCAAAGGTAGCAAGATATGCTCAAGGTCCTCCTGATGTGTAAGGTGTTTTAAATGGTGTCACTGTCCTTGGGGTAGTCTTTGACTTAGATCCTGCTTGCATTCCTTTGTATGTAGCTGCTGTGGTCTCTAGTAGCTGATCAGCTGTGTTCCTATCGATACATAGATCCACTAATAACTTTCAAAAATAAATCTTATCATACCACAAGACCCACTCATGCTCTATCTATCTATCTGTATCTATCTATCTATCTATCTATCTATCTATCTATCTATCTATCTATCTGTATCTATCTATCTATCTATCTATCTATCCATCTATCTGTATCTATCTATCTATCTATCTATCTATTTATATAAAGAGAGAGAGAGCGAAAAAGAGAGAGACATGCAGGTTCTAAACAAATATAAACCATTGTGGTTTAACCCAAAGCACAACAGTTTATCATGTGTAAATGAATAAATACAAACTCTTGTGGTATAACTAAGAATGCATTTAACTCAGTCTTATATTACTTTTGAAACAATCTTGGTCAGTAGTTCTGCCTGAATTCCTTTGCCAAAAACAATTTTCAGTTTGTCACTCAAAGTCTTGCTTCACTCTAATTGATTCTCTGGTGTAGGTCTATTGCTCTAGACAACAAGTAACCTTATACAAAGAAAAATGTCCTCTGTTTGGTCTTCTTTCAGTCCTGTTTTGCATTACATTAACCAGATCATTAAAAAACAGCTCTCACTAATATAGCCAGGTGTTTCTCTGTCCTTAAAGAAGCAAATACAACTTGACAGAAATACTGACAAATGTGGATGGCAAGTCTATTCCAGAGCAGCAGTATCCTCCGTGAGATATACCTGTCCCCCCAAACTGTTCTAGTGATGCTGCAGAACAGGTTTAGATCCTTAGACTGAGTGCTTCTGATGGTATTTCACTTGCTTATGTGCAGTAACTCTATCAGTACTGGGTTGGAGGATGCCTTGTATGCAAGACACAATTCCTGTCTTAGCTGTCAGCAGGATACCAACTACAGAGACAAGGCTTTGAGTCAGTCCATGCAGGATATATTGTTTAGGCCTTGTATTCCTTTAATAATGTACCTCTGTGAGTGTTCAAGTTGTTGCATATGTCTGGATGGATTCATGCCAAAAGAGACATCATACTCAATGACTGGCCTAATTGCTTTACTTCTATTTTTAATAAGCAGTGGAGCAGCATAAAAGTAATTCTACACAAAAAAATGTCAAGTTTTCCAACTCAGTTAAAGTCAACTCACCCTCAGGCATGTCCGCTTGACAATAAATGTATCTCACCTGTGGGATGTTGTAGACAGTCAAAAACCTAGCCAGTGGGAGAGATAAAGAGGAACTTTTTTCTCCAATTATACCCAGCAAATAAGCCTTTGACTGGCAGTTATAATTTGGAACTAAATGTTGTTCTCCTGATAATAGAGATATTGCTTCTTCAATAACTTTTCTTTCGGAAGAACAAGAATCAAGTATTCGGAAACCAAGTGTAATGTTAGGAAGAATTCCTGTTTCCTGGTTAATTTCATTTATGGCAAAAACCATGGCTAATATATCTCGATAGTATCGGATCTGAAATCTGTAATAAATCAAAGGTAAGAGTACAATGAATAGAATATGGAAAAACATAAGTGAAAAACATACTACAATAAAACAAGCAACAAACACTGTGGTGCCAACCACATTATTCTTTGTTACCACGGGAATAAGTATAAGTGCTAAATTAAATACATCTTAGAATGTATGTTTCTTCTACTAACATCACAGCAGAGATTATCAAAAATAAACCCTGAGATTTTTCATGATGGATGCTGCTGTGTCTGTGGACATGAAGGTTGCCCAAATCACTTCATGTAATTCCATTTGTTGCCACAGAGTAGATTAACAGTAAAATGCATTAACTATATTTAGAATTTGTGGTCCACTTCACTGGGGAATATCACGCATGTTTATGGCTTTTCACAGACTTAAAAAACTACAGAAAAGACGGAATCAGAGATATAAAAAGGGGTCTATATTACAACCACAAAAAGTCCGTTCAGCGAATGGCTTTTACATCCAAAATGCCGTTCGTCGAACTTGCACTAATTATATATACTAACTCCAAGATCACACTGCAGTGAGGAAAGGGCACATTTTCCGATCTTTACTGGACCGCTATCTCAATATAGCAGTTCATTGAATGTCATTTTTGATGTAAACTGACTTTTCGTGGTTGTAATATAGACCCGTAAAAAAGTGTTACAGATGAGCATTTTTTTTTATTTTTATTTCATTTGATTATATAAGATAAAGTCATAGATTACTGTATATGGATATTGCTTTCATGGGGTCTAGTTCACACAATTGAATGTTCAGTTGCATGAAACTGTATTCATTGAGATGAACAGAGCGAAAGTTCACTTATGTGAACATGCACATCAGTGAATGTGTTACACAGGGATGGAATTATTTGGTCAACAACTGGAAATTTGCCATTTTCCCTACTGTAGTATGATCCTGTAGTTGGCATATATAGTAAGGTGAGAGTGAGAGTTGTGGGGGTGCAGCCCCCCACCTTGGGTTTGACATAGTATGGTGTGTGCCATGGTCGTAATGGTGGTCAACTAACTCTGTTCCCTATGTATACCATTCAGTGGTTTTACTGTTTGCTTAATTGAACAATCGCTCTTTTTATGTTGATGGCTAGAGTTCATGGAATTGAATGTTTGATTATGTGAACTAGACCCACTCCCATGTTGTTACAGTGCTTTCCATCCAGAGTCCATGTGCATATCCACAATGAAAAATTGAATATGATAACAAGGAATGTACATTTAAACTTACACATTTCTTCTACAGTCATTTTACTTATTTTCTTATATTTTTCAGGGGTGTTTGTCTTTCTCCTTGATTTCCCTTCTGTACCCTTCTCCTCCTACCCCCACTTACTTCTTTGGTGGTTGTGCTTTCTGATTTCATTCAGATGATCAGCTTTTTAATAGAGAGATATATGCCTATTCAAAATGTCATCCCCAAATAAAATGGCTGAAAGATCTTTCAGGAATCTTTTTACCATACATAAATTTGGGTTCACAAAGAGAACAATCAAACCAGTATTGGGCTTATGTGTAACAAATACAAAATTTGGCCCATACATACTTCATGAGTCTTCACTTCCTGGATTTTCTTCTGAATTATCTTTAGCTAATGACCATCTCACATTTATGGCCATAACCAGTAATGCAACATATATACATTACTCTAATACGAACATGATTCCAGCGCAACTCCAAGTTATCTCTGATTTTGTATGTGTAAGTGTTTTTTGGACTATGAAATCTGACTTTGAAAAGTCCAAACCATAAAGGAAAAAGATGTCAGATGACTTTTCAAGCCACTGCTTTAACATGTAAAGTAACATTGTGGACATGTTATTTGGGAGGAAAGTAAAGTATCAGATGAGAGCCAAATGGTCGGCACTTATTGATGTATTAATAGGTTCATAGGTTCATAGGTTCATACTAGGCTATCTGCCCTAGGGCATTTATAAGCCTAGCTAGAATGTGTTTGGCTTTCGCCACCCATTTTAAATTTATTTTGCTATGCCCTTTTTCTAGGTTAGTATACTGTGCCTCTGTCTAACAGTGACACAGAAGTGATACCAGGGGTAAACCTACGATCTCCCATCCACTCATCAAGATTCTTCTTGAAGAGAGTCAATGAGGGACTCTGCCTAACCTGGACTGGGATTTTATTCCAGAGTGAAGGGAGCCTCTGGGTTATGAATCTGTCCCTCCAGCATGTCCTATTTATTTCAGTGCTGAGGTTCCAGTCTCTCGAGCACATAGCTCGATGGGACTTGGATTTTCTGAGGTGCAGCATTTCCATTAATTCCGGGTTGGACATGGTTTTATACATGAGGCACAGATCACCTCTGAACAGGTGGTATGCCACTGAGTAGAGCTGGAGTTTCTTTAACCGGGCAGCATATGGCATCTGTTTGAGCCCTTTGATCCTCTTGGTGAGGTACTTTTGGGGTCTTTCCAGTTGCTGCAGGTTTCTGGTAAGGTACATCCCAAAAGGGGCATTGTACTCAATTATAGGCCTGATGAGGGATGAGTAAAGAGGCACGATGACCTCCCTGATCTAGATGTGAATCCCTTCATGATTAGGTGGGCTATATAAAATGTTTTTCTAACCACTTTGGCCACGTGGTTGTCAAATGAGAGATTGCTATCAACTTGGGTCCCCAGGTCCCTAATTACTTCTTCTGTACTTAATGGATTACCACCTATGTGGTAATTTGTGGGCACTTTGTTTTTGCCAAAGAGGATGACTATACACTTTTTGGCATTTAGCTTGAGGCCATGGCTCTGGCACCAGTTGTCTGTTTCTATGAGGCCCTTTTGGAGGATGCTTGTGTCGGCTGGAGAGTCAATTATGGTGCCCAGTTTGCAGTCATCTGCGAACTTGGTCAGCCACAGTCCTTCTGTGTTGGTCTGTACCTCCGAGAAATATATACCGAACAAGAGAGGTCCCAGGACTGAGCCTTGTGGGACACCACTTGTAACTGGTTTGGAGTCTGACATGGCTCCAGCAATTCTAACCATGTGGGTTCTGTCCTTGAGCCAGTTTGCAATCCATCTAGTGACATAGGGGTTTATATTTAAGCTGGTGAGCTTATCTATAATGCCCGAGTGGGGTATTGTATCGAAGGCTTTTGCGAGGTCCAGGTAGGCTGTGTGGACCACCTTCCCCTCGTCAGTGGCCTTGGTGACTGTTTCAAAGAAATCAACCAGGTTTAAGAGGCAGGATCTGCCCTTAACAAAGCCGAACTGGGTAGGATCCAGTGTCTGTAGGTCCCCAATATCTTTATTTATGAGGTCCCTGATGATCCTTTCCATAGCTTTGCAGACCAAGCTAGTCAAGCTTATGGGGCGATAGTTTCCAGGATCCGTTGAAGCACCACCTTTATGGAGAGGGACCACTGTTGCTGTACGCCACTCTTTGGGCACATATCCTGTAGTAAGGCTGAGATTGAACAGTAGTTTTATGTTTGGGTTTAGCTCTTCCTGGAGTTCATGTAGGACGCAGCCCGGGACACCATCTGGTCCCACTGATGCTGTGTTTTTTGCTTTGGATAGGGCGGCTCTTACCTGAGCATCTGAGATGTCAGGGGGGGCAGCACTCTGCTGGGATAGATATTTGCCCTTTTGGTGGGGAGGGGGGAGAAGTTTGCGCTGAACCTGTCAGCTAGGATGTTGGCAATGTCTGTGGGTTCAGTGTATTTTTTGTCATTTTGGACTAATTCAGAGCATATCTGGGAATTACCACCCAGGTTCCTAACATAACTAAAGAAAGCCTTGTGATTATCCTTAGTGTCCTGTGCAATTTTTCTCTCGAAGCTGGCATTAGACAATTTTATGAGTACCCGTAGTTTTTTGCTAATACTGATCAGTGATGCCTTATCTTTTTGGGATTTTGCTCTATCATTTAGTAGCTTCCTCCTTCTATTGTATAGTTTGTTTATGGCTGGGGTCCACCAGACAGGACGTCTGCCTTTGGAGGATTGGGTCTTGGTTTTATTTGGGATTGCATGATCCATGCATTCCTGAAGGTGTTCATAGAATGCGTTTATAAAGGATTCTGCGGTCTGGGCCGTATTTTCCACAGGCCCAGGGGCTTTGAAGGATTCCACCTCAGTTTTGAGGAGTGTGAAATTTGCTTTAGAGAAGTTTTTCACTGTGGTTTTCCGGGCAGGGGGTGGGGTCGGGATGTGAATATCCAGTGAGATTAGTTTATGGTCTGATCTTACCACTGAGGGATACACTTCTGGTCTGGAGCATAGAGTCCCCATGTTGGTGATGATCAGGTCCAGTATGTTTTCCCTCTTGTGGGAGTGGTAACAAGTTGTTCCATAGCATTTGAGTTTATAAATTCTAGGAACCTTTGGGCTAGGGTGTTGGAGCTATAGTAATGCTCCCAGTCTATGTTTGGGTAGTTGAAGTCGCCCAATATAATGGTGTTTGGAGAGACCTTCATATTTTCCAGTGTTCTCAGGAAGGCCGAGTGGGGTTCCTGGGTTTGGGAGGGTGGTCTGTAGCAGGCTATAAACTGGAAGGCAGTTTTACCCACTGTTAGTTGCACATGGATAGTCTCTGATGCTTCGTGCTTTGCCACCAACCTGGAGGTGTGGGTATCTTTGATGAATATCGATACTCCCCCTCCTTTTGTGGTTCGGTCCAAGTTTTGGGGCCGAAAAGCATGGTATGAGGTATAACCTGGTAGTGCTGGGGTGCTCTCGGGAGCCCTGAACCAGGTTTCTGTTACTGTACAGATATCGATGTTCTCCATGCTAAGGAGAGTTTTGAGTGTGTGCATCTTGAGGTTTAGACTTCTGGCGTTGAGTAGCATTACTCTTAGTTTCTTATCCCTTGTGATACCTATGGAGGTGGGTTTGTCTTTTGAGCCTTGCCTAAAAAAGGCACTATGGGGGTAGCAAGAGCCTTTGCCAATATCCGAAAGCCCAGGGGTGACAGGTGCAAGCCGTCCCTAGTGTTAATTTACAAGTGTAGCAAAAACATACAATAATATACCTTGACATTTTTCAATGAAATATATCCAAAAACACACACATACATACATACATGTATGGCATGCATTTAATAAGTGCTTTATATTGACACTATTAACATTAGACAACTATAAGTTGTGGTACCTTACAACACTGTTCATTTTCAGTACTGCTTAGTTAATTGACAGATTCTATAATATTTGAGCCTACAACTTTAACAAAACCAGTGGAACATTGGTACAAAGGTTACAAACTGCAACTGAAAAACTCTACTGGGTGTGTAAAAAGTAATTTGCAACACTTCATGTAAAAATACTAGCTACTAGATCCATTAATCATATGGAAAAATGCCTATACTGAGAAAAGTGTCATCACACTTGTACTACTGGCAGAATGAAAACCATGTACATTCTCTGATAATGTGAAATAGGTGTGGACCATACCTCTCAATCGTGCCAAATTGCTCGGTTTTTACCGAGTTTTGGGGTTCAAATGAAGGGGTGCCACGATTCCCGAGTGTTTTTTAATTTTCCCGGCTTGTGGAGCTGACATCATCACGTACGCGATGACGTCAGCTCCCTCGGGGATTCCAGCCTGCGCGATGATGTCATCACCCTCTACCAGCCTGTCGGAATTGAGCTAAAGGAGCTCACGCATTTCCGACTGGCTGGCTGTTTCAAATGAACAGTTTGGGACTAGTCACGGGCCTGCAGCAGCATGAAGAGCTTGTTTGGGACTGTTTCTCATGAAATAACTTGCTTGGGATGGATTTTTCAGCAGATATGGTAAGGAAACGGCGTGTGTGTGTGTGTTTGTGTGTGTGTGTGTGTGTGTGTGTGTGTGTGTGTGTGTGTGTGTGTGTGTGTGTGTGTGTGGCATAGGCCATTGCTGTTTCGTTTATACATGTCCAATATCATGACAGGTATGGAGAATAAGATTTGTTTTTTTGTCACAGAAGTTGGAGCATTAATACAGGATGTTGGTGCTGTCTATAAAGCGAAATCAGAAAGTTTGGTAGAAAAGTGGCAGCTAAACTTCAGTATGAACAGGTACAGAGTGAGTCACTTGGGGTAAGAACCTTAGGACAGAATATGAATTAGGAGTGTGTACGCTGACAAGTACAGGACAGTAAAAGGCCCTTCACGTATTCATCACTGTTGAACTTTCCAGAGCATGGTAAACAGGGATTTGCAAAGGCACACAGGATATATTGTGTTGAATCTTAAGGATGATTATTGCAAGATCTGTATGGCTCCCAGGTATTTTTCTTCCCCAAGCAGACTTTAGAAAAATTTCCCTCATCTAGACCATAAATGCTGGATGAGTAACTAGAAAGAGAGAGAGAGCTAGGAACATATTTTTTGGCTGTGTAATGAGCTGACAGATTTTAAAAACTCTCTATAGAGAGTATTTTGTCAGAAGTATTGGGGGAGTAAATGGCTGTAAGGATATGATTTTTTGAAACAGTATCTGAATTATGTAGACAGCAAGACCTTAAGTTAAATTCTACTGGCTCTCAAAAAAGCAATTACTGGAAGTGGAAATCAGCATATAAACTAGCTGCACTTGAAGTACTGAATATTGCATAGGAGATAAAAGAATCAGAAGTGGGATCTTTAGAAAAGAGAATGAACAAATCCCATAAAAATAAAAGGAATTTGTGAGAATAATACACACTAAATAATGTCCAGGATGTGGAGGAGTAAGCTTTAAGGAATGCAGGAATTGAACAATTTATGTAATGTTGGACTGAATGACAGTTGTTATAAAGAAAGAAAGTATAGATAATGCATAAATGAAAAAAAATGTAAATTTTTTTGTATTAATGTATGTGTGCCTATGTCACAAGTGGTAAATCAATGTTGTTGTGTCTTTCGGCTTTTTCCTGGTTAGGGGTCGCCACAGTGGACCTCCAGTCTGCTAATGATTGGTAGAAGATTTTTACGTGCCAAGTTACCAGCCCTGATGCACAACCTTCATTCATGCAGGTCTCCACATAGAAGACGCTTTAGCTGAGAATTGAACGGACAACGTCTTTCTGTGAGTCGGCAACGCTACCGCAGCACCACCAAATATTAAAAAAAAAACATCAGAGGTTACTGTTCCTGCACCCAACTGTGTTGCAGTCTCATATGACAAATGCATCACTGGTGGGTTGGGAGGCCCACCTGCACTTACTGGCACAGGGAAAATGCACCCCCAAGAAAGAGACATCATAGTATCCAATGAGCTAAATGCAGTGTTTGCTACTCTTCAAACTTTGGAAATGATGTGATCATAGTTCCCCAGTTGCTCTTCTCAGTCAATCGAGCCATGGTATTTTACATGAACAAAGAGGGTGGCATGCATCCAGACCCCTCTGCCGAGAAATTATGCTGCTCTGGCAGTAGGTCACAGACCAGAGAATCAGTTTCTTCAGTCATGGTTCCAATTCTCTCCTGAAGATGAAGATAAGGGAAGCCTATAAGGTCAAGTGGTGCAGTCTGGAGAGTAAGCTCTTCCTAACACAAAAGAGCATGGTCTTTCCACAGTTTTGTTGACCTTTAGAACAAGGGAGATGTATTTGTGGACATGTTCTTCAACTGGGAGGAAAAATTCCTGTATAGCTTTATATCTTTTCCTTCCATTTTGTGCCTTCTGGTAAAATTCAATTGAGAAAGATCAAATGTTATCATCTTCACCTTCTGGTCACCAAGAATGGTAAAGTTTCAGGCTGTAAAGTCCCAAGCAGTAACAAAACCTATCACAACAAAAAAGAAAATGGTGTTGGAACCAGTTTCACCTCTGGGCATAGTCTCTCTATTAGGTAGGCAGTTTCTGCTGGATTTATGGCAGCAGTCTTGGAAGTGAGTGAAGTTGTCTGAAGTTTTGTATTTATCAGATATACTCTGTTAGGTAGTAGAGGATTTATAATTATTTTTTATTGTGCAGTTAAGTGAACCAGTCCACAAAAGCTTTGTTTCATTTGCAGGCTGTTTTTAGGATACACTACTTACAATTTTTGCTTTGTTTTATTATCAGTGAATTCATAGCTGAAAATGTCCATTACCTTTAAATAAACAAATAGAAATGTACATATGGTCATCCATTTGGTAATATGTAAATCACTAATCTAAGTGTATGCTTTTGGTGCAGATGTTACGGACTGTGGATGTGGTTCCCAGAGCTGCTTAAGTAGATTGAAGAGACTGGAGGATCTCCCTGTTCTAATGGATCAAATTCCCTGTGTGTGTGTGTGTGTGTGTGTGTGTGTGTGTGTGTGTGTTGCTCAGGCTCGAGTATTTTGCTTGGTTGTGAATTTTGATAGTAAAGAGACAGTGGTCGTAAAGGTTGATATCTGACATGTTGACTTGGTTATGGTTAGTTATAACTGGGTCAAGTACAGAGTGATGAATTTAGAGGAAAGTATGTCATGTTACAGTGCTGCATTTAGAGAAATGTATGATGTGTTAAGAGTGCCGCCTTTAGAGGAAAGTATAATGTGTTAGAGTGATGCGTTTAGAGGAACATAGAATGTGTTAGAGTGATGCATTTATAGGAAAATATGATGTTTGCTGAATTTAGAGGGCAGTATTATGTTAGAGCTTTTGGAGAATGTCTAGTTAACTGCCTGAGTAAAATAAATCCTTTATTTAAACTAATGCATCACGAAAATGTGGGTATTAAAACATTTTCTCATGATAATGCCAATATACTGCCCTGTAAAAAAGTTTGCACTGCTTATATTAACTCAGTATTTAGTAAATCCAGAGGAGTTGCTATATTCTTTCACAATAACCCTTTCCAAGTGTTACTAGTATATAAAGAAGTGAATTCTTGACTAAAGATGGGTCTTTGCTTTACACAGGGATCTGTTTATGCTCCCTTCAATAATTTGACATAATTTACATCAGATTTATTAGCAAAATTATACGAATTTATGAGAATCTCATAGTGTTAACTGGAATTGTTGCACTGTATTCGATAAACGTAAAGATAAAACATTAATAGTAGATGTCAATGCATCTAGGCATAAGAAAATGTTGAGGAGATTTCTGTTGAAGTTTGATTTGTTGTTTGGAGGGATTCATAGAGCACACATTCTGGTTTCAAATCAGGCACATACTCTAGTCTTCTGGGCATGCCCCTGTAATGTGGACTCCTGTCAGATAATAATCTGAATCATTTATTTTATGTAAATCTTTTTTCAGCAAGATATATTCAAGCTTTGGAGATCACATGAGAAAATTACTCTTCTCAGGTCAGCTTAACAGCAGTCATCATTTATGTTTGTTACAGCCAGCCAGCTTGCATTTCTCTTATATTTTAGCTGTCTGTCAGATTCTCTGACAATTGGTCAACTGAGCTCCTTAACAGCAGTCAGAATACCCAGATTTTCATACTTTACAGCCAGCTATTTGCTCTGTGTATTTATTACATCTAGCTTCTTTGCACTTATATTTTGTGTGTTAGAACTGTATTGCATTTCCCTTCAGATTCTGCAGACAATTACTGTTCAGCTTTTCATACTTTACAGCCAGCAGTGCCAAGCACATATGTTTTGTGTTGAAGCTATTTGCCTACGCTTTTCATTTATTACAGCCTGTGTGTGTGTGTGTGTGTGTGTGTGTGTGTGTGTGTGTGTGTGTGTGTGTGTGTGTGTGTGTGTGTGTGTGTATGTGTCTTACTTTACAGTAGGCAGTGGGCACTTATATTTTGTGTTAGAACTATTTGCATATACTTTTCATTTATTCGGTCTAAGCAGTGATGCTTATGCCAAATCGGTTTGTGACTTTGTGTTGTTAGTAGCACAACAGGTAGAATGCTTGCTTTTGATGCAGAAGGCTGTGGGTTCTACTGCTTTTCATTTATGACAGCCAGGGTGTGTGTGTGTGTGAGTAGACTTTTATGACGGAAATGTTCTGAATTGGGCAGTTTTGTCATTATTGGTTCATGCATTTTGTTTCATTGCATACTGGAAAAATAATTTAAAATGCGCTCTAAGTCTTAAGTGTGCTGTATTATACAAGGAATATAACTTAATAAAGACAGGAAGGTGTATGAAAGAACACATGTATGTTTCTTGTTTTGTGTGCAAGGGGCCTATGATTTGAAAACAGCCCAAAGTTAATCTTTATCCACCACCGGCCAGATGAATTTTCTTTGGATGTGGTGTGGGTTTCAATGAATGTGAAGTTTTAATGCCAAGTCTATTTTCATTGTGAGACAGTATTGCTTTGTTTAGAAGATATCTGTTAGTGTTTGTGCATTGCACTACAAAATTTAAGAATAAAATCCAAATAATCATTGTATAAGTAAAGCAGCATGCACACATTAGTGTTTATGGTAAATGTGGTGAAATCGCCAGGAAATGGGACATTGGAATGGCTGCAGGGGGTCAGTGGTGCCAAATTTTGGTTGTCTGTTCTTCAGTTTGCATTTGAAAGTTGATACCCCACAATTCCATTGGAGTGGGTGGGGCTACGCAATTATGTATGCAAATTAGATGTTAATCAGTGTACAGATTTGTACCTATTTTTCATGGGCCTTGTCCAGATTTTTGATGTTTCCAGGTTAAGAGGTATGGTGTGGACAAATATTATCTACACTTTTATATTTGTATCCTACCTCAAAAACTGTGCATAATTAATATGCATTTTCATATTAAGGTGTGATTTTGTTGTCACTCTGCAGCTATATTTTCTGGGTTAGAAAAAGTTATTTATCCTGCATTTGAAAAGGTGTAGCCAGTGTTTTTAGAAAGTGCTTAAATAACTGAATGTTACAAGCAACAACTTAAAATACTTGTAAGTACTTGAAACTGTGAATTAACATTTGACATACTTCGTATGTAGTCTGTCTTGTGTTCCAATAATAAAATGTTTGAACACCTAAACATAGTGTAAAACAGTTTGAATCACAAATATTTGAAAACAAAACACCTTGAATCACAAAGATCCAAAACAAAACAAACCCATGCTATGCAAGTATACCAACTCTGAGATTGTACAACTGTGTTGAAAGGGCAAATTCCTTTTCCCCACTGTACCTCAGTCTCATAAATCCAAATACTGTCAATGTTCAAAATGTTCATTTTCGAACGCTTAGCCAATATTTCAAGTGCTCAGATTTTTGATACTGGCTGTCAATCTTTATGGGAAAAAGTCAGAAATAAATCAGAAAGTGTAAAAGATAATTACTCATCCATAAAGGTCTGAATCACGTAGGTTCTAAAAAAAGGCTGAACACATTTTATTTCAATAATATGAAAGAAACTGTATTAAATGGACGAATAATTTAGTTTCAGTGTCTGAATACTTTTAAAATGAATATTAAAGCTAGAAGTCTTGCAGAAGGAGAAAAAAACAGGAGCAGGAGGATTAGGCTAAAAGAATAAACAACTTGCAACCCTCAGCTGTATGCTTCCAGGCAGAGTATGTTAGACTAGTAAGGAGGAACTGTCACTAATAGGAATTAGAAGAATATTTGGGAAGTGGAATTTCAAAATTACATTTATTACTTTAAAGGACTGGATGAGTTTATGACACATTCTATGTAATGAATAAACTTTGAATGCCTTTTAATAGCTTTTGCCATCTTTAAATTAAAGATCACTTCAACAACTATGTACAGTTATTAGATATACCTGGTTCTGCCACAGCTGTCAGCAGTCACCATTAGGGGATCGTAAAAAAGATGTTGGTTATCTGTCACAAATGCCCTATGTTGCAATTATTAGATTGTTGTAAGAAACGGCTGTGTTTTGATCAGCAAATAGCTTTAGGCATAACTTCTCACAAGAATAACAGCAGCATTCCTCTGACAGTAGCCTTGGCATTAGCTTTGTGTAATAACACTGCTTCAGCAAGCTTTGTAGCAAAGTCTAATATTGCCAGTATGTACTGATATGGTACCCATTTAATTTTTACTAGTGGTCCCAAAGTAGCCACAGAAATATATTCAAATGCACCTCTGTAATATTCACCAGAATGAACAGACTTAAAGAAGGGGTGCAGTTTTCTGTTACCCTGGACAGCAACACATAAAGGTTTCCTACCTCTTTCATCATTCCTAGACAGTAGAATCTGGTGAGTAGTAGTGCCTTAACTTTGCCATTTTACAGATGACAATCTACTATGTTAGTATGGGCTCACTTCCTTGTTAACATCCTAAAAGTTTTTGACACTATCCACTGACGTATAATTTCTTCTGTATTCTTGCTGACTCTATGTAAGAGGTCACCTTTTAGGTCAAAACAAGGAGAGGAAGTAATAGGAATATAATGTTCCCTCTCCTTTCCTACAGACTTGTTTATATTGTTTATATTCATTTTTGCCCTATTTAAGATATTATATTTCCATTTTTTTCTAAAATGTATGTGGACTATCTATAAGTACCCTAACTCGGGGTTACTTCCTTCAATAATCTGGCTTAATGTCAAGGGTATACGTGCTACCCCCAAAACACTAGCATTACAGTTTCTTTTATGTCTGCTCCTGCAAATGATAGTTTTAAGAAAAAAAATATATACTGTGCTTTGTCTTCTCTATTTTACATACTTGCCACTGGAGTGCTCTTTTTTCATTTAGTTTGCTTAACCTCTACTTCTCCATGACTGGATGCCATCCTTTTCTTTCCTTTCCTCTTCTGTATTTAATCTCAAAGGAAATGGCACGTTAGATAAAAATTTTCATCAAATTTACTTCCTTCTTCACTTATAAATACCTATTGCTGAGAGTTTGTCTTTATTTTAATTTTCTTTCTGATATTAGCAGACATGGGGTATGAACTCTGCATTCTCCTTCTAGATCACTTTAGTATATATTTTTTCCTCCGCCCCTATAGTGTCTTTTTTAGGCAAGGTTCAAATGACAAATTCACCACCATAACAGGAACAGGCAAGCAAAAACTGAGGGTGATGCTACTCAATGCTAGAAGTCTAAATCTCAAAATGCACTCACTCGAGGCACTCCTTAAAATGGAGAACATCGATATCTGTGCAGTGACTGAGACCTGGTTCAAGGCTCCAGAGAGCACCCCTGCACTACCAGGCTATAACTCATACCACACTTGTAACCTGGACTGGAACACCAAAGGTGGAGGTGTGTCCATATTCATTAAGGATATCCACACTTCCAGGCTAGTTGCTCAGCATAATGCAGCCAACATTATCCAAGTGCAACTAACTCTGGGCAAAACTGCAATCCAAATTGTAGCTTGCTACAGATCACTCACCATGCCCCAGGATTCCCACTCCTCTTTTCTTGATGTACTAGAAAATATTAGGGTTCAACCAAACACCCTAATAATGGGCGATTTCAACTACCCCACCATTAACTGGGAAAACTACTCATGTACCAACTCCTTTGCTCAACATTTTCTGGAATTCATAAACTCCAATGCCCTGGATCAACTTATCCACACCCCCATCAGGAGCAACAATATCCTAGATCTAGTCACTACCAACATGAGTGACCGGTGTTCCACACCTGAAGTCAATGCCTCATTGGTCCAATCCGACCGTAAGCTAATTACCCTAGATATCAACATCCTGCCCCCACTGCCCATCAAGGAAACCATGGTAAACAATTTCTCCAAAGCCAACTTCATGCTTCTTAAGACAGATGTGATGAACTTCATGACACCCATGCAGATGGACAATACAGTTACGACTATTGAATCCTACACAAATTCACTTTATAAGCACTTACATGAGTGCATGGATCATGCTATTCCAAACAGAACCAAGATGTTATCCTCCAAAAAAAGGAAGCCAATCTGGTGGTCCCCTGCCCTAAACAAACTGTACAACAGAAGGAAGAAACTGTTGCAAAAGAGAGTAAAATCCCATGAGTGGAGGAGCTCCCTGGCCAGCCTCAGTAAGAAGCTGCGATCCCTGATAAAATCCTCCAAAGCTAGTTACGAAAACAAAATTGCCACTGATTCTAAAGACAACCACAAAACATTCTATAGCTATGTCAAGAATCTCAATGGCAACACTCAGATCTGCTCTGAGTTACAGCACAATGGCACTAACTGTACAGACCCAACTGATTTTGCCAACATCCTGACAGATATGTTCAGTGCTAACTTTACCCCCCCCCCCTCACCCCCTAAAGAGCCCATCTCTATACCAGAAGAATGCAAAGTTCCTGTAATCACGGCTGCACAGGTAAAAACCACACTCTCCAAAGCCAAGAACACAGCATCCATGGGACCAGACAATATCCCAGGCTGCGTTCTACATGAACTACAGAAAGAACTGGCACCCCACCTAAGTACCATGTTCAATCATAGCCTCACCTCAGGCTTTGTGCCTGCTGAATGGCACACAGTGACGGTTATCCCACTCCACAAGGGGGGAGCCACCACAGACCCTGGGAACTACCGCCCCATTAGCCTGATGTGCCTGGTCTGCAAGGCCATGGAATGCATCATCATGGAACTTATAAACAAAGACATTGGTAATCACCAAACTCTGGACCCCACCCAGTTTGGGTTTGTAAAAGGCAGATCATGTCTCCTAAACCTGATAGACTTCTTTGAAGCAGTCACCAAAGCCATAGACAAGGCTAAGGTGGTTCACATAGCCTATCTAGAGCTTGCCAAGGCTTTCAACAACATCCCCCACCTGGAATTATAGATAAACTCACTAAACTAGGTATAAATCCCTATGTCACAAGATGGGTTGCCAACTGCCTCACTGACAGAACTCACACTGTGAAAGTAGCAGAATCCAAATCCGACTTCAGACCAGTGACAAGTGGAGTACCACAGGGTTCAGTTCTGGGTCCTCTCCTGTTTGGTACCTACTTCTCTGAAGAAGTGGCTAACACATAAGGTCTTTGGCTAACGAAGTTCGCAGATGACTGCAAACTAGGAGCCATAATCGAAACCCCTAATGATGTGGACATCCTACAAAAGGGCCTCACTGAGACAGATGCCTGGTGTCAAAGCCAAAAAGTGCATTGTCATCCCCTTTGGTAAAAACTCTGTATCCATGAACTACAACATGGGCGGTAGTATACTTAACACCGAAAGTGTGATAAGAGACCTTGGGACACAGGTGGACAGTAGTCTCTCCTTTGATAATCACATCGCCACAGTAGTCAGGAAATCCTTCTACGTGGCACATCTCAGCGCAAAAGGTTTCTCATCCAGAAAAAAAGAGGTCATTGTTCCCTTCTACTCATCACTCATTAGACCCATTATAAAGTACAACGCCCCTTTTGGTATATACCTCACAAGACATCTACAACAACTTGGAAGGCCGCAGAAATACCTGACAAAGAGGATTACCGACCACAATTCAAATGCAAACTGAAGAACAGACAATGAAAATATGGCCCCAGAGTCTCCCTGCAGCCATTCCAATGTCCTGTTACTTGGCTGTTTCACATCATTTACCATAAATGCTAATGTGCATATTGCTTTACTTCTACAATGATTTGGATTTTTTCATTTAAAACTTGTTTTACATTTTGTAGCACAAAAACTACCAGACATCTGCTAAAGAAATACAGTCTCACAATGAAAATAGACAATATTAAAACTTTTCTATCCTTGAAACTCGCATTCATTGAATCCCACATTCAAAGAAATCACATCTAGACAGTGGTGGATAAAGATTATCTTTGGGCTATTTTCAAATCACCGGCCCCTTGCACATGAAACATGCATGTGTTCTTTGATACACCTTCCTGACTATTAAATTATATTCCTTGTATAATACAGCACACTTGCTGCAGCATTTTAAATTTATTGTTTTGAACATTTTTCCAGTAAGCAATGAAACAAAATGCATGAACCAATAATGACAAAACTGCCCAATTCAGAACATTTCCATCTTAAAAGTCTACTCAGACTTCTACAATCCACCAGTATCAGTAAATATATGCACAATCTCTGCAGAAGTAAAAATTATCTAAATAATTCCAAATTAAAGAGATCTGTAGCTATTGAAGAGGTTGCTGCTAGCAAACAACTTTACAGGTCCTTATGTTGCATTTGTATAATGTGAGGAAGCCAGAGCACCCAGAGGAACACAGGGAGGACATGCAGACTCACACAGAAGGCACTTCAGCTGAGAATCGAACCAAAGAACCTCTCACTGTGAGGCAACAACACTACTACTGCACAATCCAGATTTTAAGAGGAACATACCAAAAGTATGAGCCAAGCATTTCAAACATACACACACACACACACACACACACACACACACACACACACACACACACTACTCATGTCATGCATGTTAGGGATCTCAATACTCTACTAAATAACTCCATACATTGACTACAGACCAACAACAGTAGTCAGGAAATACTTCTCTGCAGCATAAGTAAAGGTATATCGTCCAAATCAAAAAAGTTCTCTTAGATATTGTGACCTGATCAAAGCAATTATTGAATGTAAGGCCCCATGTATCTATAAAAACACATCATATAGTTATAAAAAAAACAGATGTTGCTAACTAAAAAGTCACTAGACCATCAGTTACTAAGACAGGCTTGAAGATCTATTCTTATACTCTGTCTCATATAGACTGCTGCACGATTTATTTTTACTTTCTAGTGTTATAAATGAATCAACACTCCATGTTCTCCTATATATTCATAAAACAAATTGTTACTGAAACAATCAAACAAAAGACTTGAATTTCCATCTGCAAACAAGTAAAACATGCTGATGGGAAACATGATATATATATATATATATATATATATATATATATATATATATATATATATATATATATCCTGTTTGTCTGTGTTCTGCCGGAATGGCAGAGAGACACGTTACACCCACCATACACAGAACACACTCTACACATAGATTTACTTGCCGAGGCACTTAACTGTCTGCAATCTTCCCAAATCCCAAAGACCTCCCAGACATTCCACCTGCAAATACTCTTTACCGCAAACCCAGAAGCACTCAGTAGAAACACGACGACCTATCACTGCACATACAGCCATACCCAGTAGAGCCACAACTACTAAGCCAAGAAGGCAAACCAATGCACTACTTGAGACTCTGTTCATATGGAACTGCATCAAATTACATACAGATACCTCACTCACAAGGCTGAAAAATGAGAAAATAATGGTCCAATGCCTATCACGGGCCAAGCTCTGCCAAGTTACATATCACTCAAGTCATTGCACCAGAGATACCAATATGATTCAGCCATAAAAGACCTAAGATACATATATCACCCTAGAGTCATAAAGTAAATCCACACACCTACCTTAGCATAAGTCCGATGATGATATCCACACACTCTAGTCCCTACCTTACGCTACTGGCTCTGCATGGCAAAATTGTTCTGCCAGAACGGCAGAAAGTAAAGAATGGCTTCTGCATGGCAATTGGCAAAATAGTTCTGCCCAAATGGCAGAACGTAAAATACATCCTGTCCGTGTTCTGCCCGAATGGCAGAAATTAAAGTAGTACATCCACAAGCTTCTGCATGGCAATTGTGCCCAAACGACAAAAAGTAAAGTAAATCCCGAGTCCGACCCGAATGGCTTCTTATGCATAGCAAAATTGTTCTGCTTGTTCTGTCCGAACGGCAGAAAGTAAAGCACCTTCCTGTCTGTGTTCTGCCTGACCGGCAGAAAGTAAAGTAAATCCTGTGAAAGGAAAGTAAGCGTGTAGCTTAGTAAATAACGGCAGCAATCCTATTCAAAGATGCGCGGCATGCTGACAGAGCTGATGTCATCGCGCACGTGATGATGTCACTCCCGAAAGCGCGAAAATTTAAAAAATTATCCGAAAAATCGGAAATAATGGGGTGCCACTCGGGAATCGTGACACCCCATTATTGGGACCCCAAAACTCGGTAAAAACCGAATTATTCGGGAGGGTTGAGAGGTCTGGTGGGCAGATCTTAGGGCTCTGTGAGGGGTGTAAAATGGTAAGATATTTGCTAATGTAGGGCATGAAATTGGTTTGAAAATTAATTTGTGGGCAGTAGTGAGTTTGATGTAGTCGAGGTGGTTGGGAAGTTCTAGCCAGTTTAGCAGGTGAAGAGAAGTACAGTGGTGGGAGGAGTAGTTAGCTTTACTTGTGAATTTAGAGATTTTGTAACATGTTTCTAGTTTTGAAGAGATGGAGGAAGATAAGTTGGTTAGTAGGGGTGCACCATAGAGTAGTGATGGTAGTAAGTAGGTAGTGGCAAGAGTCTGTCTGGTAGATGAAGAGAGAAAATTGGAGTGTCTATATAGTATGCCAAGATTCTGATGTGTTTTGTTTAATGTTTAACTGACTATGTGTATCGAATTTCAGGTGTTCATCTATAGTAACCCCAAGAAGTTTAGCAGAAGAGACAATTTCTATTGAGGAGTTGGTATGGCTGATGATACTGAAAGAATGTTTGTCAAAGTGGAGGGGTTTGGAGGGAGAGAAAAGTAGGATTTTGAATTTATTAGAATTTAGGGAGAGATGGTTTAGAAGCATCCAGTTTTCAGTAGTTGAAAAGGCCAACTGAGTTTTTGCGTTTGAGTTTTGGAGGTCAGGGAGATTAGGAGCAGAGCATACTAATGTTGAGTCGTCTGCATATTACACTATTTTAGTGTTAGGAATGGCAGCATGGAAATCATTAATAAATACAATGAAGAGCATTGGGCCAAGTATAGATTCCTGGGGTACTCCGGTAGGGGTGGGTAGGAAGGTTGAGGTGCCAGTTTGCCATTTCACGACTTGGGATCTATTAGAGAGGTAACTGTTGAACCATATTAGGGTGTTTTGAGAGAGATTAAGGTTAGAAAGATTATTCAGAAGGTGGGTATGGGAAACAGTGTTGAATGCTTTGGGAAGATCTAGAAGGACTGTGGATACAATTTCTCCAGGCTCACGGGCATGGTTTATTAAGTCTAAGAAAGAGAGAAGAGCAGTTATTGTACTATGTCCAGGATGAAAATCATGTTGTGTTGGGGTGAGGAGGTGATTATTGGTAAGGTAAGGCATGAGCTGGAGGTGGATGCATTTCTCAAGTATTTTTGAGATTGGGGAGAGAATGGCTATTGGATGGAAGTTTAAGATGGTATTATTTTTACCTCCTTTATGGAGGGGAAGGATAAAGGCTGTATGCCACAATCTGGAAACATAGGATTCCTGTATGGATCTATTGATGAGAATGCTGATAGGGATGACAATGCCATCTGCTGAAAGTTTTAGAAAGAGTGAGGGAATACTGTCAGGGGCGGTAGAGCATGGCTTAAGTTTAGAGAGAAGTTTTTTTTATGTAGGATGTGGAGATGGGCTTTAGATGAAATGTGGGGGGGGGTATTAGGAATGGAAGCTTGGGAAGGGGTGGGGGAAGTTGGTTTGACGAGAGTGGAGTTGTGATTGGGAAAGGTCTTGATGAGTTCAGCTATAGAGTTGGTAAAGGAGTTGAATAGGGTGGCTATTTCTGTGTCAGTTTTACTGGTGTCAGGACAAGGGTTGCTTTTGGTTCCAGGATTCAGTACAGAGTTGATGGAGGTCCAGAATTGTTTAGGGTTTTTGGAGTGATTGGTCTGAAGTTTAGTGTAGTAAGACTTTTTAACTCTTATGATATGTTTTTTTGGTTAGGTTGCGGACTTGCTTATATTTAAGAAGGGTTTCAGGGTGTTTATTTTGGTGATATAGTTTCCGGGTCTTGTCTCTTTATTGCATACATTTTTTAGTATCTTTAGATAGCCAGGGGGTGGGGTTGGATTTTATTTGTTTAGTTCTAGGTGGGGCTTGGAAGTTTAGGATATCTAAGAAGGTTGTACTGAAGAAGTTTACAGCGTTATCTAGGGGAAGAGTTTTTAGATTGTCCCAGTTTGTTAGTTTGAGGATGTTGGAGAAACTTGTAGGGTTAAAGTTTGTGAGGTTATGAATATGAATATATTGGTGTGGGTGAGGGGAGGAGTGGGTTGCTTGATGGATAGAGGCAGGGTAGTGGTCAGTCATGGTGTCTGGTAGGGTACCTGAGTGTAAGATCTTATTTGGGTGGGAGGCTAGGATCCAGTCCAGAGTGGAACCTGGGAGGTTGTTTTTATTGTGTCTGGTAATGCCATTAGTTAGTTGGGTGAAATTAAATAGATTGACAGATATGGATGGATTAATGCTATTGATTTTGTTCCAGTCGATGTTCATGTCATCTAATATATATATATGTCTCGAGCTTAATATTAGTTGAGGACCATAGAAGAATTTCTTCTAGGGTGGTAGTGTTGTTACCATGGGGGGATATAAAAGGCCATAAGACAAATGTTTTTATAGTAATTCATTTTGAGTATCCCTATGACTAGTTTTGCATTGTTGAATTGAGGAATGGGGCTTTGGTAAGGAGTGATTGAGAGTAGGCTTGAGTAAATTAAGGCTACTGCTCCTCCTTTTTTTATTTAGGTGGTCACATCTGAGAGCCTGAAAGCCCAGGGGTAGGATTTCAAAGTCAGTAATGTGGGGCTTTAGCCATGTCTCAGAGACTGCTACTATGTCTGGTAGGGTATGGTATAGCCAAGCATGGAAGAGGGCTGTTTTGTTTTTTTAAACTCTGGGCATGTATGCTAAGTAGTTTGAGGTATTTTTGGTTAGTAATATTGGTTGTGATAGGGGGAGTGGGATTGGTACTAGTGTTAGGTCCAGGGTTGGGGTGAATATCTCCTGCTAGGGAAAGGCAGTCAAAGGAGGGGAACAGTTCCTGTGATTTGCACCTAGTAGATTGTAGGAGGTACGATAATGATTTGGGTGAGTAATACTGAGTGAAGAGGATATAAGTGTTAGTTTAAAGTAATGGAGTGGGCTTGGTTGAACTAGAGAGGGGGATATGTTGTGAAAGTGAGGTTTGATAGGGTGGAGATAGGGAAAAGGGATGTTGGGGGATAGGAAGGAGGATGGGAGTTTGCAGGAAGAATATGAGTTAGCATGGAATAGAGGAATTAGGAACAATAAGCTTAAACATGGGATGAGACGGGTTTGTGATAGAGGTGAAGCCATAATTGATTAGTGTAAGCTAAGAATGCAGGAAATAGCAGGAAGTGAGAGGGTGTTTGAGAGTGAGAGAGGGAGGGGTATAGCTGTGAGAACAGGATGTTATGGGGTAGGTTGAGAAGGAGTTAGCTAATAGGGGGTGGGGAGGGGTTGTAATTGGATTGGCTGAGACAGAAGGGGAGGAGATAACAGGTAAGAATAAAATTAGGAGTAGTGGGGGTGGGTGAGATTTGGGGGAAGAGTAGGGGAACAGAATGAGCCTGCAGGATGAACGGAGTGAGTAGAACCAAGAAGGGAAAGGCACAGCCTCCAGAACCAATCAGTGACAAAGTAGCTCATATTCACTCTGATATACTGGGATAGCAGGTGAGTTTCAGCTAGGTAAGTGTTAGCAAACAGAAACTTATAAGAGGGATAAAACAGTCATTAATGGAGGCTTGAGTAAGATGCAGGAAACCAAGGACTAGCTTTCCAAAGCTCGAAAGCTGTTTGAGTGAAATATGGGGAAATAGGTGGGATAATATAAGCCTATACCACCACCTAGTGGTGTTTCCAAGGAAAAGCAGTTGCTTGGTTGAGTAGATGGCAGAGAGCGGGGTTTAAAAAGTATGGCAGGAAGGGCCAGCTGGTGTGCATGCCGCGGGAAAATGCTATGATACAGTTTAGCTTTAACATGTCCATTCCAGGTACACAACAATTAAAAATCACCTACACACTAATGGAAGCTGCTGTACACTAGTCTGTAGTTATAGTGTTGGTCCAGGCGATTCCTCCTTAAGGGACCGTGACGCTGAAATGGCAAATACGGTCTCCATGAGGTTGGGGGAGCACCGGCGAGTAATGGGGCTTATAGGCTGTAATAGAAACACAGAGAAACAGGTTTAGTTAGGGGGTAATAGGACAGCAGAGGGTAGGACAGAGAGGCTTACTACAAAGGAGTTTAGAAAGAATGGACTATAATGAGTTCAAGAGAGAGAGAAAACATAAGAGTTCTGAAGGAATGAGAAGGTAGTGTAAGAACCAGAAAAATATATCATTCAACAAGGTTCAGAGGCATATTGTATTTACAGGGGTAAGAAGATAGGCAGAAGGGCAGAGAGGAGGAACGTGAAACAGTGTAGGAGGAGAGCAAGCAGGTAAACAAGAGGAGATAACAGCTATAAATGGTACCACACAAGCAAGCACAATGTAAACGTAAAGAGCAATTACATACCATGATGACAGGTAGACTCTTTATTTGCTGTTTCCACATCTATCTACAACTAAATTTTAGCTTCTTTTACAGCTTATATAACAACTTCCATCTCCTGATTTTGGTTGTGAATCTCCATAGGTGTCAGTGCCTTGTTGTCTCCCCATTCCTACACCGAATAGATGTATCTAGCTGCTCCTCTTGTTCTTTCTTATTGAATATATCATTCTGCCATGCTGTGTCTATAGAGTCTCCCTCCTCACACTTTTTATAATGCTATAAAATCGAGAAAAGGTTTTTTCCTAATATTACATTGAGTCAGATCAGAACTTACTTACACAGGATGTATGTTTTCACAGAAGAGGGTATTTCTTTTTTCACAGTTTATGCATATTGCCTCTCCTTTTTGGTCATTATTAATCTTGTGACTACACACCATGGAAATCTTGACAAGGATAATCATGCTTCCAGAATCGAGCAGAGCTTGAACCTCCATTCCTTCTAAAATGTGGTGAATTTCACAAGCCTAGTTGCAATACAACTACATAATATAGAGTTGATTATTCTAGTTGTAGTCTTGTCAAACTAGACAGGAACAACTTCATTTAAAGGCTACATCTCAGTTTTCACATTTCTATTAGTAGTATTTTCCTCAGTATTAATAGTATAAAACTTAATAATGTGACCTTCCTCCAAATTTAAAGCAAATTATCATATCAGTCACTGTTGTTTGCTTCACAAAGATGGTACAGTCATCAATAAGGCCATTTTAAGCCTAACTAATTTCCCTTTCAAAGGTGAGAATCAAGCCCTGTACCTTGCATCTATGAGGCTAGCACCTTAACCATTACACCAACTTCCCAGCCATTATTCTTTGATATATCTCTTATTGCAGTTTTAGACTTATATGCAGACAATTAAACATTGTGTCATTAGCTAATAAACAGTCTGCTAAAGTTACTAGCTTATCTGCTCTTCGTAAAACTTTGCAGTACATACACTATTGGGCAAAGCTCTTTACACTTGGGTATTACAAAAATTTCTAAGTTCTAAGCCTAAATTTCAGCCCTAAGCTGCAGATGTTTCTTTGAAGTGTAAGTTCATAAGTTAGCCCTGACTGCACTCCAACACTCTGTGCTTTGAGGATCTTCTGGACAAGCTCCAGCTCACCCATTCTGAATCTCCATTTGAAGAATGAACTTCTTTATTCTAGTCCTACAAGTTATTTCCTCTTATAGAACCATAACTGGCAATCAATGCCTTATTAAGTTGACTAATACATAATGTTTGCTTAATTGTTGTGAGAATATTCTGGTACTCAGTACTGCAGCACAAGTTTAAAGACACTACAGTTGAACTACAGCTAACATGACTGTATACACACATAAATATATTTATATATATATATATATATATATATATATATAAATGTACAAATGTACATATTGTAAATAACATAATTGTACATATTATAAATAACCCTTCCAACCTTTTTTCTCTCTTTACCTTCTAAGTCTTTATTCTCCCTCTCAATTAAGTTACCACTGCCTTCCTAAATATTTAGATACTATGTAACCAAAGAATGTATTCCTGTTCTCTAGCATGAAATGAAATTGTAATTGTGTCTTCTTTACTATGATTGTATATGTAACTAAACTATGTAATGTAAAGCTTTTCTCCCCGGGCGTCCACTGAAAACAGGCTCCCTATTGAAAACTTCAAACGTTAAATAATCGAATTTAAATGTTCGAAGTTTCAAACATCGAACATATAATAAGAAAAACAAAAAAACAAATGGAACTTACCTGACAGTGCAAACATTTCCCTTAGTGCACTGTAGTCTGGTCTTGGAGTTGATATATTTAAAGAGCGGGGGTGTGGGGAGTGCAGGACAGCTTGTCCCTCCTGCCTACAGCTGTTAGTTTTGTTTTTTTGTTTTTTTTTAACATATTTTCAAAGTTTTATAACTTTGAACATTTAAATTTGATATTTTAATGTTTGAAGTTATAAAACTTTTAACATATGATATAGACTCTCTCTCTCTCTCTCTCTCTATATATATATATATATATATATATACACACATATATATCTATATATATATATATATATATATATATATATATATACACACACACACACATATATATATATATATATATATATATATATATATGTGTGTGTGTGTGTGTGTGTGTGAGTGTGTATTCTAATCTCTAAAAAGGACAATGCAATACAGTGCTCATATGATTGCACAACTATATTCTACACCTATTTCACATGTAAGCAAGGTAATTCTCATCTCTAGCAATATATGGACAAAGAAATGTCAGATGTGCAAGCTGGTTTTAAAAGTGGCAGAGGCAGAAGAGCTTAAATTGTCAGTGTCCATTAAATAATAGAGAAAATGGGGAAGTTGCAGAAGAATATTTGTTTCTTTCATGACTAATCTAAAATATTTGATTGTTTGGATTATAACATTACTTCAACAGAAATCTGTATTCAGATCATAAAGTAATAAATTCTATATATTGTCACCCTACATGATTATTTTATTAATTTAGACTTTGAATAAACCTTGTGAAATCCTAGTTTAGATTAACCAAATGCTGGAAACAAAATTGCTGGGAAATATTTATAGCCTCACATAGGCAGAGGATACCACTCAAATGCCTGAAATTGAAGAAGAGTTGAAGATGATGTTGATGAAAATGAACTTAGAAATACAAAAGCTGGCTCACTGCTCAACATCAAAAATAAATAAATAAACAAGCAAACAAACAAAAAAAACTGACAAACAAGCACACAAATAAATAAATAACTAAATAAATAAATAAAATAATATCTTCTTGCCCTAGTAATGTTTTGCAAACAGATGTGGAAGATATGGAGGCAGTGACTGATTTTGATTTTGGGGCTCAGAGATCTCTGTAGATGGTAACTGATTACACGAGCTCCAAAATGAACTAAACCCTCACCTAAATTCACTGTTCAAACTCAGCCTTACCACAGGCTATGTACCCAAGGAATGGCATACAGCAACAATTATCCCGCTCCACAAAAGTGGTACCACAACAGATCCTGGGAACTATCGCCCTATAAGCCTGACTAGCCTGGTCTGCAAAGCTATGGAGTGCATCATCATGGAACTCATAAACAGACATTGGGAACCACCAGACACTGGACCCTACCCAATTCAGCTTTGTTAAAGGCAGATCCTGCCTCCTAAACCTAGTTGACTTTTTTGAAACAGTTACCAAGGCCATAGATGAGGGAAAGGTAGTCCACACAGCCTACCTGGACCTTGCTAAGGCCTTCAACACCATTCCCCACTCTGGCATTATAGATAAGCTCACCAGCTTGAACATTAACCCCTATGCCACGAGATGGGTTGCCAACTGTCTCACGGATAGAACTCACATGGTCAGAGTTGCGGGTGTCATGTCTGACTCTAAACCAGTTACAAGTGGCATCCCACAGGGCTCAGTCCTGGGACCCCACCTGTTCGGTATATACTTCTCTGAGGTACAGGCAAGCATGGGAGGACTATGGATGACCAACTTCGCTGATGACTGCAAATTGGGGGACATAATCGATTCTCCAGCTGACACAGACATCCTCCAGAAGGGTCTCATGTGGACAAATACCTGGTGTCAGAACCATGGCCTCAAGCTAAATGCCAAAAAGTGCATAGTCATCCCCTTTGGGAAAAACAAAGTGCCCACGAATTATCACATAGGTGGTAATCCACTAAGTATGGAAGATGTAATTAGGGATCTGGGGACCCAGGTAGATATCAACCTCTACTTTGATAATCACATTGCCAAGGTGGTTAGAAAATCCTTCTATGTAGCCCACCTAATCACAAAAGGGTTCACATCTAGATCAAGAGAGGTCATCGTGCCCCTCTACTCATCACTCATTAGGCCCATAATAGAGTACAATGCCCCATTTAGAATGTACCTGACTCAACACCTGCAACAGCTGGAAAGACCACAGAAGTACCTCACCAAGAGGATCGTGGGCCTCAAACAGATGCCCTATGCAGCTTGACTAAAATAACTCCAGCTCTACTCGGTTGCTTACCGCCTGCTCAGAGTTGATCTCTGCCTGACGTACAAGGCCATGTCCAACCCGGAATTAATGGACATGCTCCACCTCAAGAAAACCAAATCTCTTAGAGCCACACGCTCCAGCGAGTTAAACCTCAGCACAACAATAAACAGGACATGCTGGAGGGACATATTCCTGTCCCAGAGACTTCTCTCGCTCTGGAATAGAATCCCAATTTATGTTAGGCAGAGCCCCTCACTGACTCTCTTCAAGAGAAATCTTGACGAGTGAATGGGAAATCGTAAATTTACCTCTGGGATCACTTCAATGGCCCTGCTAGACAGAGGCACAGGAAACTAATTTAAAAGGGAGGCGAAAGCCAACACATTCTGACTAGGCTTATAAATGCCCTTGGGCAGCTAGCCTAGTACCTACCTATGAACCTATAAAATTAAAAGAGGTTTTTCTTTCTGGAGGGAAAGCTATGGCAGTTCTGAAGAGTATTTTAAAAATCAAAGACATCACAAAGGTCCATATAGTCAAAGCTTTTGTTTTCCTAGTCACAACATATGGAGTGAGACTTGAAATATAAGTAATGCTGTGCACTGAAAACTTGAAGCTATTGAACTGTGACATTAGTGAAAATGTAAGGATTCTGTGGACTGCAAGAAAATCAAATCAGTAAAGAATTAAGAAAACAAACCTAAACTGTTAACTGGAAGGTCTAATAGTAAAAACTAAAACTCAAGTATGTTGGATACCCAAAACAAACATGGGATTCTCTAGAGAAGGCACTAAGCTGAGAAGAACTGACGGCAAATGAGAAACATGTTGGCATAGGCTAAGATGGATAGACAGCATTACTGCAGTGATTAAAATGAATTTGCAAAAGCTTAAAACAACATTTGTTGAGAGTCAGGCCTGGTATTGTTAATGTCACAAAGACACAATTAAATGACTAAAAGACAATCTCACAAACTGAAAACATAAAACACACAAATGTATTACCACTCAAATTCAATTAACTTAGAATGAAAAATCAAATCAAAGGAATAAAAAGGTAAAATGAAACATGCACGACAGCTAGTTAAGCAGAAAACATTAGTGATAAAATATAGTTGAATTCTAAATCTCTTAACTAAATTTAAACTAACCAAAACATAGAACTTATATTAAAATTATTGATTGGTCACATATTCAAATTCCAAAACCTGAAACCTGGAACGCTAAACATTCACATAATTGAAATTTCAAAAATAAATCTGAAATATATGTTTTTTTCAGAGCTTCCAATATCCCTTGCTAATTATCTATAACATCTCTGAGATCATATTTTAGCTGGGAAAGGTCAAAAATCCATTGGCCAGTGTATGTCAATCTTGCACATTTGTTATTTTATCTTCAGTGTTTTGAGAGTCACCATTGTCACAAAAGACAATTTAAGGTAGACTCAAAATATAACTAACAAACCCTAATTTAATCCTTACTACACTAGTAGAACAAGTGGAAAAATAATCTGCAAAGAAAAATAAATTAAAAAAATACTCAGAAACAAAGCAGAAAACCTTATACTACACACTGCAACTTTAAGAAGCTCTGGTAGCTAGTCAAAGCTGTATTCAGTTTATAAGTTATGCAGTTATTAAAGAGCATTGCCATTGATGGAAAACAGTAATTTAAACTGAAAAAATAGAAAATTCAGGAGAAGGATCGTGCAATATACAAAATATCTAGTTTACTACTTATATTTTCCATTAATTCCAAAAACACTCCACAAACTCACAAGATATTTCATTTATTGCACAAGTCACTATATTTAGAATGACAGTTTCCTACAAAAACAGGTCTGCCAATCTCTTGACCTTATTTTTAAGTCTTCTCATTGGATTCAACATCACAGAACAAAAGAGCCCTGGAATAAGTGACGGTGGATTTAAATAGTTATTTGGAGATGGGAGATGATCTTAGGTCATATGTATAAAAAGGATATCCTAAAATATATTGATAATCTATATTCAACTGCATATAACTAGAATATCTCAAGTTTATGAATACCACTGTATTTTAATACAGTCCTTATTTAAATTATCTTTTTCTGAAATTATTGGTGGTACATTTTGTTGAATTATTTTCTTGAATCGAAATCTTGTGAGGGATAATATGTCTGGGTTACAGCAGCTTGGCCCCCATTCAAAGGATCATTTCAGATGTTTGCCATTATGGTCTGAAGTATTTGTTGTTATTTATATTCCATTAATCAGCACTTGTAAGAATATGACATTATTTGCTTTTTGGTATAAAGATTTCAAGGCATTATGAAAGTTAAAGAGGACACTTCCCTTAGCTGACTAACTCGCAGAAGTAAGGCATGTATATATCTGTCTATATATATAAATGTAGAGGATCAGAGATTTTTTCCATATATGGATCTAGCAGATGAGGCATAAAAGTAATGACAGAGCCTTATTAAACTTTCAGTTCTAGGATAAGTGGTTATGACTTCCTTTCAAAATATCTGTATTAGTAAGATCATGTAATTTATCTTAAAATCTTAAAAAATAAAGGTCATCTACACCTGGGCCTACTACATTCACTCATTCGTACAGAATCATTAGATAAGCTGAAATTCTGCCTACCTATCTGTTTGAGTCTTTTCCCTCATAATATAATTATTTGAGTCTGGCCACTGCTGTTTTGAATTCACCTATGGTTCTTAAATGCATTACATGCCAAAGAAAATTGTTACTTCCCTCCATAAATGTACATATGAAAGTTGCTTACACTCACTGAGAAATGATTTGCTTTTTTTTTTTTTTGTATTTAAGTTCTGACTTGTTTTCTGTGTAAGTGAACTGACCCTTGTAGGCCTCCTTGTTCACAATAACAGAGAAAATTCAATATACATGAACTGTTGAGAGCAGCCAACAAAGCCAAACCCCTCTAGCTGTGGGCATACATGTTTTTGCCTTCATATGGGCTCATCAACATGTCCTTGCCTTCACTGCTGCAGTATTCATAACATATGGGATTCCCTGCTGTGGAAGCCTGACATGCATGTCCACAGCTAGAGGGGTTTGGCTTTATTGGCCTGAAATTGTTCATAAATAGACTTAAAGGTAAAACTAAAAGAAAAAGTCATGGACATTCAGAATTGTCATTTAGCTGAAACATCTGATATCCTTAAGGGGTAATTTGCATACAACAATCTCTACCACCAAACTGCATCTTTGTCAGTGAATTCATTCTTGTAAACTCATCTATCTAGGATTTTTTATTTATCCTCTCATCTACCCATCCACACACTATATCATTCATAGATACTCAGATATTACAATGTAAAGTCAGTACATGGAACATATTCACCTGGCATTTATCCACTCACGCAGGGCATCTAGCAGACCAGTTACAACATATAATGCCTCTTATATAGCGATCTCTCCAAACAGGAGGAGAAAACAAGCAGCCCTTGGATAAATATACGAGTACCCACCTAACCATCAAGGTTTGCCTTAAAGGAAGTGAAGTATCATTGTTTTTATATGTAAAGGAAGATTATTTCAGAGATAGAAAAGATACTGAGTAAAATAAAAATGTCCAACATGCAGATGGAGATTCAAGTCTTTAGTCTGAGTATTGTGGAGCCATTTGTTTTGTGGAAGTGTAGGAAATCAAAGAAGGGTTGGGTCCATAACAGCATGGAATGCTAGATATAAATCACTATATAGGGATTCAGGTTCAGCCTGTCTTGGTAACTGAAGGTCCTTAATCCAGAGATCTTCTTAGTTAGGAATCACTGGGGACTTTGTAACTATGTGGATGCTTATCGATATATACGTACCAAAAGGGGCATTATATCCTGCATTTATTCTAAGCAAAGAAGAGTACAGAAAAATTCTAACTTATTTTGACGTGCGTTATTTCTTGTCTAATGTGGTTAAATAAGAATGTAAGTTTATCCTTGAATACAGATAATAATTTTAGTTTGTGTTCCATTTTGAACTGTAACTTTCATATTTTTACTGATATTTTTGATAGCAATGTATGCAGTTACAGTTTGATTTACTACAGACCTCAGCTAGTTTTTTTTTTCTTTTATTATAGAGCTTATTAATGCAGACATTCTGTTAAAGTGGTTTACTTTTACATTCCCAATATGCTTGGTTCTACTGGTTATGCCATTTCAGATGGGTATAAAAGTCATTGGCATACGTTACAGCTGAGACCACATCCAGGCTAAAAATCATGTAGCAGAATTTCGAGAACTCATTATATACTTTTAAAAGGTTTGTCTTTTTAATGTAATTGAATTCTGAGGTATTTATTAAAGGAGAAAATTACTGATTGCTTATCAGATTTGACTAGAAATGATAATACTATAGGTGTAGTACAAGTAGGTGTGATGTTAGTGTGGACAACAGCAAGAAAAGTGCAGTTGTGTAAAAATCTTACCATAACAGCAGATGTCCTTGCTTTCACTGCTGCAGTATTCATAACATATGGGATTCCCTGCTGCAGAAGCCTTTCATCTGGCCAGTCTACCAAAGACTCCTGTTGCTTTAAAAGTACTCTGAACTTCAGGGTTGGGAGTGGTGGCCTAATGGTTAAGGTGTTTACCTTACAAACATAAGGTGAGGGGTTTGAGCCTCACAAGGGATAATTGGCTAGGTTTAAAATGGCTCACAAGGGCAGTTAGCTTAGTACTAATCTATGAACCCAAATGCTCCTTGCATAGCATAGGGCATAAAAGTAATGTTCAGGCCTACCATATCCAGAATGGAAGAGACATGGAAGAGTTCTCGGATCATATGGCCCAGGCAAGAATGACCCTAGCACTGAGTAGCATCCTGCCTTCACCCAGAATGATATCACAGTATAAGGACAAAATGATTGACTTTAACAATTGGCTAATCTTCTGGTGTCTTTTAGAGAGGATCCAGTATCTGTCTGCCTGGGACGACATGATCGACAGGCCATGATGCTTTGCCTGAGATTGTCTGCACCTGTCGCCCCTGGGATTCAGGTTACTTGCCAAGGCTCTTGCCACCGCTATAGTGCCTTTTTAGGAAAAGTTCAAAGGACAAAACCACCACTGTAACAGGTACAAGCATGCAAAATCTGAAGGTAATGCTACTCAATGCTAGAAGTCTAAACCTCAAAATGCACTCTCTCGAGGCACTCCTAAAAATGGAGAACATCGATATCTGTGTAGTAACTGAGACCTGGTTCAAGGCTCCAGAGAGCACCCCTGCAATACCAGGCTAAAACACTTAACACACTTTTAGGCCACCAAACCACGACCGAAACAGTACAGGTGGAGGAGTGTCCATATTCACCAAGGATATTCACAACACTAAGCTAGTTGCCCAAAACAGTGCGTCTGAAATTCTCCAGGTGCAACTAATACTAGGTAAGACTGCAATCCAAATTGTAGCTTGCTACAGATCCCCCACCATGCGCCAAGATTATCATTACACCTTTCTAAACATACTGGAAAATATTAAGATACAACCAAACACCTTAATACTGGGTGATTTAAACTACCCTGCCATTAACTGGGAAAACTATTTGTGTATCAACACCTTTGCCCAACGTTTCTTGGAATTCATAAATTCCAATGCCCTGGATCAACTAATCCTTAGTCCCACCAGGGGCTCCAATATCCTAGACCTGGTCATTACCAACATGGGAAATTGATGCTCCACACCTATGGTTACCCCCTCATTGGTCAGGTCTGACCATAAGCTAATCATCCTTGACATCCACATCCACCCCCACCCCCCGTAAGGAAACCTCCATAAAAAAACTTCTCCAAAGCCAACTTCATGCTACTCAAGTCAGAAGTGACAAACTTCATGACACCCATGCAGATGGGAGCTGAAAGTTCAACAGCTGAATCCTACACTAAGGCACTGTATGAGCACATCCACTCGTCCATGAATCGGCCCATCCCCAATAGAACCAAGATGCTCTCCTCCAAAAAAAGGAAGCCAATCTGGTGGTCCCTTGCCATAAACAAACTTTACAGCAAAAGGGAAAAACTGTTGCAGAAAAGAGGAAATTCCCAGGATGCAAAAAACTCCCTTACCAGCATCAGTAAGAAGCTGAGAGCCCTCATAAAATCCTCCAAAGCTAGTTAAGAAAATAAAATTGCCAAAGATTCCAAAGTCAGCCACAAGGCATTCTATAGCTATGTCAAAAATCTAAATGGCAATGCACAGATCTGCTCTGAGCTACAACAGAATGGCATTAAATATACTGATCCCAAGGATATTGCAATATCCTAGCAGATCGATTCAGTGCAAATTTCACCCCCTCTCACGCCCTAAAAGCCCATCTCAATACCAAAAGATTGCCAAATTCTGGTAATAACGGCCACACAGGTAAAAAATGCACTCTCCAAAGCTAAAAATACAGCATCCATGGGACCAGATGACATCCTGGGCTGTGTACTACATGAACTACAAAATGAACTGGCACCTCACCTAAATGTCATGTTTAATCATAGCCTCACCTCAGGCTTCATGCCCACTGAGTGGCGCACAGCTACAGTTATCCCACTCCACAAAGGGGGATCCACCTTGGATCCTGAGAACTACTGCCCCATCAGTCTGAAGAGCCTAATCTGCAAGGCCATGGAACGTATTATCATGGAACTTATAAAGAAAGCCATTGGCAACCTTCAAACACTGGACCCCGTGCAGTTTGGGTTCATGAAGGGCCAATCTTGTCTCCTGAACCTGTTTGACTTTTTCAAATCAGTCTCCAGAGCCATGGACAAAGGTAAGGTGGTCCACACAGCCTATCTGGACCACTCCAAGGCCTTTGACACCATCCCTCACTCTGGAATCATGGATAAACTTACTAAACTGGGCATTAATCCCTATGTCACTCTAAGGGTTGGCAACTGGCTTACTGACAAAACCCTCACTGTAAAAGTAGCCAACTCCAAATCCAGCTCCAGATAAGTGACAAGTGGAGTACCTCAGGGTTCAGTCCTGGGCCTGCTCTTGTTTGGCATCTACTTCTCTGAAGTACAGGCCAACACTAAGGGACTCTGGTTAACAAAGTTCACAGATGAGTGCAAACTGAGAGCCATTATTGAATCCCCAAATGATGTAGATAGTCTACAAAAGGGCCTTACAGAAACAGATGCTTGGAGCCAGAGCCATGGGCTCAAGCTCAATGCCAAGAAATGTATAGTTATCCCCTTCGGGAAAAAACATGTACCCATGAATTACCACATAGGTGGCAGCACACTAAACACTAAAATTGCGATAAGAGACTTAGGGACACAGGTGGACAGTGGTCTCACCTTCGATAACCACATTGCCACAACAGTCAGGAAATCCTTCTATGTGGCACACCTCATCACTAAGGGCTTTTCATCCAGAAAAAAGGCGGTCATTATCCCACTGTGCTCATCCCTAATTAGACCCATTATAGAATACAATGCCTTGTTTGGTATGTACATCTCAAGACATCTGCAACAACTGGAAAGGCCACAGAAATGCTTCACTAAAAGAATCACAGGCCTAAAGCAGATGCCCTATGCTGACCATCTAAAAAAACTCCACCTATACTCTGTCACATATCTCTACTCAGAGGCGATCTCTGCTTAACATACAAGGCCATGTCAAACCCACAGCTGTTGGACATGCTACTCTTAAAGAAATCCCAATCTCTCAGAGACACACGCTCCAGGGATCTAAACCTTGTCATCACAATGAACAAAACATGCTGGAGGGATAAGTTCGTAACCCAGAGACTCTCCAGACTCTGGAATAGACTGCCCATACATGTCAGGCAGAGCGCCTCTTTGGACCTCTTCAAAAGGAACTTCGACTCCTGGATGGGAGATAGGAAATTCCCCCCAGGGATCATGTCAGTCACCCTGCTAGACAGGGGTCCAGGGAAGTAAATACTGTGGGAAGAAATAGCCAGTGAATTGTTATGGCTAGGCTTGTATAGACCCTAGGGCTGATAGCCTAGTACAAACCTCTGAACCTATGAACCTATAAACTGATTACCTCAGTAGGAGCACCAGTCCAAGGAACCCAAGAGGTAATTTGTACATCGAGGAAGGCAAAGGACTAAGGGGAAGGAGGAAGGGGAGTGAATACTGTAGCTGCTTCGAGAATAGAATTAGTATCTAAGCCCTTGAAAAAAGCACCAGAGAAAGCCACAGCTATAGTAGAATGAGCCTTGACTGAAGAGTGAAGGCTCTTGCCATGAAAAAAAACATGTACCCGTGAATTACCACATAGGTGACAGTACACTAAACACTGAAATTGTGATAAGAGACTTAGGGAAACAGGTGGACAGTGGTCTCACTTTTGATAACCACATTGCCGCAACAGTCAGGAAATCCTTCTATATGGAAAAGTGTAACAAAAAGAAATAACCTTAGAAATCCAAAAATAAATAGTTGCAAGTCCCAAAGATCTAGGATTAAAAGAAACAAATAACCGATCAGATTTTCTAATGGTCTTAGTCTTATCCATATAAACCTTGAGTTGCCTAGGCATGTCCAATGTACACAACACCCTCTCACTGTCCATTTGCAGAGAGGGGGAAAAGTAGACAGATTAATAGACTAAGTGATAGCTCATTAACCCCCTTAGGCATAAAAGAAAGGTTAGTGCACAAGGACACCCTGTCCCATGAAAGTTCAAAAAAGGAGGACAAGCTATAAGGGCCTGTAACATGGACATCCATCTAGCAGAAGTAAGAGCTAACAAAAGACCAGTCTTCGAGGAACAGTGTTGCAGGGAAGCTGAAGCAGCAGGCTCAAAAGGAACCTGAGTCAACCTATACAAAACTAAATGAAGATCCCAGGGCGGAGGAACTGGCTTCCTGGGAGGTCTAATACTAAGGACACCTTTAAGACATTGTTTCACCTCAAATCTAGAAGCTAAAGGAGGTGAAAAAGGCAGACAAGCAGAGATAGCTGATAAGTGGGCCTTAACAGGAGAATAGGCCAAACCAGCATTAGGCAACTCACACAGGTAAGAGAGAATGAAAGAAGCATCCACAATAAGTGGGTCGAAGTTATGAGACAGACACCAAATACAAAACTTCTTCCATTTGGATAAGTCAGATTTCCTAGTAGTAGGCTTCCTGGCCTCCTGCAGGACTTTCAGCACATCATCCAAGAAAAGATGTTTATGAGGAATCAGAATTCTACCTCCACAGTGTCAGTTGAAGCATGGACAGGGGGGATGGATGACAAACCCCTTGTCTTGTGAGAGTAGGTCCACCATGTGAGGTTACTTGTGATGATTGCCCCTGGCTAAATGCAGAAGAAGAGGGAACCAGTGCTGTTGTGGCCAAAAGGAGTCATCAACAAGATTTTGGGAGCATCCAGCTGAATTTTGAACAGGACTTTCGGAATGAGATGAAGGGGAAGGAATGCATAAAGAAACATCCTCTTCCAAGAAAATAAGAGGGTGTCCACCTTCTACAGCAGAGGACCAGGGACTCTGGCATAAAACAGAGGAAGTGGTCTGTTCAGATGGGAGGTAAAAAAGATCTCCTTGACGGGTACCCCACTGGTGGATAATGTTCATAAATGCATCCCTGTGAAGCATCCATTTATGGGACTCAGTTAAGGACTTGCTCTGAGTGTCTGCCACAATTTTCTGACTAGAAGGGATATAAAAGTCCTGAAGAGCCACTTGATATTTGACAGCAAAATCCCATACCAGAAGTGCCAACTGGCAAAGAAGGTAAGCTCTTGTTCCTCCCTCTTTGTTGATATACCACATCACTGTGGCATTATCTCTGAACATCTTGAGAACCCCTGGAGAGAAAAGAGGATAAAAGAACTGAAGAGCCAGCCAAAGAGCTCTCATCTCTTTGACACTGATGGGATCCTTCTGCTGACGAGGAGACTAAACCTCTTGAACTTTTTGGGAGCCAATTGTCGCTCTCCATCCCATGTCTGAAGCATCTGTGAACAATTCCTGAGAAGGAAAAGGGAGGTAAAAAGGGATTCCTGGATTCAGAGACAACTGCTGAATCTACCAGTGAAGTTCCTGTCTGAGACAAGGAAGAAGAGGAACTACAAAGTTGAGAGGATGTGCATGTCGAAGTCACGCTGACTGCAGAAACCAGTGAAACTTTCTCACGTGAAGTTTGACAAGAGGGAACATCGGAATGTTGGATACCATGAAACCCAGCAGTAGCCAGAGGAAGAACACTGTGAAAGAAAGAAAGAAATGAAAGTTAAGGCCTTTGGAAGGGGTAGGGAAGCCAGCACTGGCACTGGCTGAATCCTGCAACCCAGAAAAACATGATCCTGAGAAGGAGTTAGAGAAGACATTTTGAAATTTATATTGAACCACAGAGTCTGAAGAAAGGAAATGGCAAAATGAAGATTTTGCAAAAGGGTTTCTGGAGAGGACACCTGTATCAATGGGTCATCCAAGTAAGGAAATATTTGGATCCCCTTAAGCCTGCAAAAAGCAATCACAGCAGCAAGGCATTTGGTGAACGTCCTTGGGGCAGTAGAAAGGCCAAAGGGCAAAGCAGAGAACTGAAAATGCTAGGAAGCAACAGAGAAATGCAAACATTTCCTGAAAAGTTCCTGAACATTTCCTGAAAATTCAGTTTATTTTTTTCTTTCAATTATAATCTTCACGTGTAGTTGTTTATTTCTTATTATTGTTTGCTATTATTGTTTGTACTATTTGTTTTCTTACTGTAATTATATATTGTACTTTCTGGAGCTTTTCTCCTCGGGTCTCCACTAAAAATGGGACAAAATCCCAGTTGGATTAACCCAGTTAACAAATGTCAATGAATAAATAAATAATAAATAAAAGATGATGGATCAGAATATGGAGATAAGCATCCTTGAGATCCAGAGACACCAAACAGGCCTGAGGGAGCAAGAGAGAAAACAGAATCTGAAGGGACAACATCCAAAAGGAAATCACTTTTAGAAAAGTGTTTAGATGAGAGAGGTCTAGAATAGGTCTCCAAGTGCCCTCTTTCCTGAACACAGGCACCTCTTGAATAGTACCCTGAGACAAGAAATTTTGAAGAACCTCTGTGATAAAGGGAAGTTGTTCTGAGGAGGTTGAAGAATGTCCATAAAAGGAGGATGGGATTTCCACACCATGAAGTACCCCTGACAAATGACTGACAGAACCCAAAAATCCTGAGTCATCTGAAGCTAAACAGGAAGATAAAGAGGAATGTGGCTGGTAAGGGACAGATAGTCATACAGCACCTGCCTTGTCTGTAAAGGAAGGCTTCAGAATCCCTGAAAACTGATGAGCCTTAGCAGGAAGAACCCATTTGCCACTCTTCTTACCGTACGGATTGCCTACGAACAATGACAGGCCTAGTGGGGTAGTTTCTTTGAAATGTAGGCATAGGAGAAACAAACACATGTTTAAGCTCCTGTAAGGCCTTACCCTTCCTGAAGGAACTTAAATAAATAAGCAGCAGGTTCCTCAAACAAAAGCTAAGACTCTAAAGCAGCATCCATCAACTTAGCCTTGATATCATCTGGTAGAGGTTGAAGCCTAAGACAAGAATACCTCCTCATCACTGAACCAAAAACAGCAACCCTCGAGAAAGCATCTGCCACATCATAACTACATTTAATAGAATGATAAATGACTTGAGAGGAAGTACCTAGCAAGGAAAGAACAGAAGTTTTACCATCAGTCTGGAAAATCAGGAATAAGTTTACAGGCCTGTGAAAGAAGAGCCAACACATACCTAGATAAATGGGTCTGACATTTAAAAGCCCTAAAAGCTAGGGAAAACCTTCTTACCCAGTCTTTCCATGGCGCTGATATCTTTGTCAGAAGGCAATAACTTGGGCGAAGGAAGCAATTGAGATGGCTTATCAGAGATTGCAGACACTACAGAGTGGTCAACAGCAGGACATTTATATAAAAAAGAATAATCCTCAGGCGCCCTATAAAACCTGTCATGTTTCTTGGGAGCAGGAGCAGAGAATCAGGTGCATGAGAGGCATTGGAAAAAAATATTCAGCAAAGCAGCCAAAATAGGAAGAATAGCTGCAAGTTTAGGAGATCCCAACTACAGAAATGTATAATACCTCTTATGAATATCAAAGACCTGAGCACAATCCCACTTAAAAAATCCATCATCCTAGAGATTGTGTCCCCAAAAGAAATTTCCTCAAGAGGAACATCAGGACTAATAGATTCCTCCACATCTGACCCATAGTCCAAAGGAGAATGAATTTGAGTAGAATAAGCCAGGGATTCATCATCAGAATCCAATTCATCCTCAGAAGAATTCTGTTATCTATGCCTTTTAAGGAGAGTAGAGGACCAACGAGGAGCAGGAACCACAACCCCTGGGGAGGCTTTAGGGATATTAAAGCAGTAAATAGCCCCTGAGTAAAGGCTTGTCAGTCACTTTGTGGATTACTAGGAGCAGAAGAAACATGTTTAAGTTTTTGTTTCTTTTTTAATGAAACATCCCCTCCAAAAAACTGAAAAGGCACAGACCCAAGGCGACAGTTGAGAACTATAATAGGAACTTCTTCCCCAACTAAAAACAAAGATGCTCCCCTTGGCTCCTTGGAAAAAATCAACCATGGTTCCCCCTGTATGTCCAAGATGGATGCCTGCAAAGACTCTTCGGATGTGCTGCCAGCCTCCAACATGTTTGCGGCAAAGAAATCTGACAACACAACTGGGTGAGCTTCTGGGTTTGTAACGAACTTGGGAGAAACACCTGGCAGAGGCTGGACAACAAAAGATTCTAAACATACCTTTTCACCTTCTTCTTCTCTAACAGCTGACCCTCAGGGTGGGAGATTCCTTCCATTGTATCTTTAGTGAGAAGCTTAAGATGCTGGTTCTCAAGATACAATGAAATGGAAGAAAGTCTAGTGCAAAGGGTTTTCAGGATGAACACCTGACAAATTGAACAAGACATATGGTCATGAGAGGCTCCTAGACAAAAAGACACTTATCATGGAAGTCTTTATTGGGAATCTGCCTCCCACACTGGCAAGTACCCTTCCTGGATGACATTAAGTCCAAGGACCACAGAATAAGAAAACAAAAAGCAAAAACCCTAACAGGGCACTTATCTGCAACTGCAAAGAAGTCAGCAAACATGAATGTAGTCACTGGAAAATGCATTCAACTGGCAGAAAATGGATGTAGGTAAATGACTGATGGTGAAAAGACATGTTCAGATTGGCTTCAAAGAAGATCTGACTATGGTAGGCCTGAATATCACCTTTATGCCCTATGCTACACAAGGATCATTTGGGTGAAGTTCGGTGTACCTTTAAAGCAACAGAAGTCTTTGGTAGACTGGCCAGACATCAGGCATCCATGGCAGGGAATCCTATATGTTAAGAGCACAGTACTGCAGCAGTGAATATTCATAGGTTCATAGGCTCATAGGTGTGTACTAGGCTAATGGCCCTGGAGCCTTTACAAGCCTAGCCCATAGAACTGCCCTGGCATCATGCCACCCGGCGTTAGTACCCAGTGCCTCTATTAAGTAGAACCACTGGAATGATCCCCGGGATGAACTTTCTATTTCCCATCCACTCATCAAGATTTCTCTTGAAGAGGACCAGTGAGGTGCTCTGCTTGACATGTATGGGAAGTCTATTCCAGAGCATGGGCAGTCTCTGGGTTATGAACCTGTCCCTCCAGCATGTTCTGTTGATTGTGGTAATGAGGTTGAGGTCTCTGGAGCATGTGGTGTGGAGGGATTGGGATTTCTTTAGATGTAGCATTTCTAACAGAGTTGGGTCAGATATGGCTTTGTAAATCATGCAGAGATCGCCTCTTAGTAGACTATATGAGACAGAGAATAGCTGGGGTTTTTTGTCTGTCCATGTAGGGCATGTGTTTAAGGCCTAGGATCTTCTTCATGAGGTACTTTTGTGGCCTTTCCAGCTGTTGCAAGTGTCTAGTGAGGTACATGCCAAATGGGGCATTATGCTTGATGACTGGCCTAATGAGGGAAGAGTAGAGAGAGATGATGACCTCTTTCTTCCTGGATGCAAAACCCTTGATAATGAGATGTGCCATATAGAAGGAGTTTCTGACCACAGTGGCAATGTGATGGTCGAAGGAGAGGTTGCTGTCAACCCGTGTCCCCAGAACAATTATAACACCTTCAGTGTTTAGTGGGCTCTCATCGATGTGGTAATTAGTGGGAACTGAGTTTTTCCCAAAGGGGATGATGATGCATTTTTTTGACATTAAGCTTAAGGCCATGGTTTCAACACCAGTCATTGGTCTCAGTGAGGCCTTTCTGTAGGATGTCTACATCACTTGGAGAGTTAATAATGGCTCCCAGCTTGCAGTCATCTGTGAACTTTATCAGCCAGAGTCCCTCTCTGTTGGCCTGGACTTCTGAGAAGTAGATGCCAAACAGGAGAGGACCCAGATCCAATCCCTGTGGGGCTCCACTCCTGACTGGTCGGCAGTCTGACATGGAGTCCACTACTTTCACACTCTGGATTCTATCTGTGAGCCAATTTGCAACCCATCTAGTGATATAAGGGTTGATGCCTAGTTTGGTGAGTTTATCAGGAATTCCTGAGTGGGGAATGGTATCAAAAGGCACTGGCCAGATCAAGGTAGGCTGTATGAACTGCCTTTCCCTCATCCACATCTCTGGTGACTGACTCAAAGAAGTCAACCAGGTTGAGCAGGCATGATCAACATTTCACAAAACCAAATTGTGTGGGATCTAGAGTTTGGAATTTCCCTGTATCCTTGTTAATTAGGTCCATGACATCTTTTGATCCCTACAGAACTGGTTAATTATTTGCACTAGTGCATTAGCATTTCCTAATTCTAGGAATCTTTGGATGTGCCCATTCTTGGTAGTATAGGTAATCCAGTTAATCAATGGATAGTTGAAATCATCCATCAAAAAGATATATATATATATATATATATATATATATATATATATATATATATATATATATATATATATATATATCCTGGTCCTCCAGTGAAATGGAATGTGACAAATAGACTATGAATGTCTTGTTTAGGGTAATCTGAAGTCTAGTAAGTTCTGTTTCTGGGTCAAAGAGAATCTTATATAAGTGGGTCTCTAACAAATCCATGTCTGACTGCATAATACACAGTTGAACCTAGTATGCAGTGTGGAAACGCAGCACACAGCAGCCCAGCCGTAGAGAGGAGCAGGTCCTGCATTGCAGCACAAGTTACAAAAAATAAATATAAGAGTTACAACCAATCAGAAAAAAAATAAATGTAAGAGTTACAACCAATCAGAAAAACAGCTATACATTAAGCTGGAAAAAGTAGAATTCCCAGAACACTAAAAATGTCCCAGTGTCCCAAACATACAAAACTTTGGCACAATAAACGGTATTAACAGTTTAAAAGTCCATAGATGGAATTGGATGAAAAAAAAACCATGCATACTTCCCTGCTGTCTTTGGAAAAGGCAGCAAGAGTTGCAGACAGCTGATCAATCTAGTAGCACTAACTAGAAAGGAAAGTAAGCGCAAACAGCCCAGCAAAAGCAAACCAGCATCAATGTAAAACAACTGTAACTTAAGCTTTATTATCATAATTATAAGTCTACTGGAACACATGCCTTTCTCTCACTTCATATTCTTTCCGGAGATTTCCGTTGCTTATTTTAAAGCTGTCTTGCTATGTTAAACCCATTTAACATAGCGAAACAGTTTGTAAAAAGCAACGGAGATCTTGCCTTCTCCGTTGCTTTTTTCAAAACTGTCTCGCTATGTTAAATGGGTTTAACATAGCGAGACAGCTTTAAAATAAGCAATGGAGATTATAGCTAAGATCTTTCTTTCTCTGTTGCTTTTGCCCATAGCACTGATGTACTGCGTAGGCGTACGCATGCGCAGTACATCAGAACTGCCGCAGAATACCAGACAGCTGCTGAAGGGCAGCAAGGAGGCATTATACAATGCTATTATTTAAGAAAAGTAATTATTTTTTTTCTTAAATAATGTCATTGTATAATAGCAATAACCCACACCTGGGTGTGAGTAATGCTGGATTTACCCACGGTTGGCTTTTTTGGCCACTCGGGCTTTGCCCTCGTGACCAAACCACACCAACCATGGGTAAATCCAGCATTGTCCACACCCAGGCATGGGTTATTGCTATAATATACTAAAGGTCTGGTCACCTGGACTTCTTTCCGTTCGTATATTTCATAACTTTTCTTTTTTTTTTTTTTTTTTTTTTTTTTTACAAAACATTAAAAAAAATTTATAATCCGGACATACCAGAGAGGCAGCATAGAGGAAATACAAAGAAAAGCAGGTACGTTATTTAAAACTAAAGACACGTGCCTGATTTTCTTTGCATTTCCTCCATTCTATCTCTCTCTCTACTACCCCTAATATAGCTGAAATGTTTTTTTTTTAATTAAAAAAAAAAAGAAAACAAAGATTTTCTTTTTTCTGTTGCTTCCTTTTCAAAGCATTAATGTATTGGGTATGCTTGGGAATGTAAGTCCCATACGCATGTGCAGTACATCAAAACAAGGCAGCAGGATACCACCAGCCACTGAAGAACAGTACGGCACCATTATACAAAGACATTATTTAAGAAAAGTAAGTATTTTTTTCTTAAATAATGTCATTGTATAATACCAATAACAGACTCTGTGGTTGTGGTATATTGAAATTTCCCTAGGTTGGCTTTATTTAATCACTCGGGCTTCACCCTTGTGATTAAACCACACCAACCATGAGTAAATCTTCATTATACAATGACCCTCCTATTAATATTCCAAAATGTGCACGCTGATTGGCCAGCATGCCCACTGTAAATCCCACAATATACCAACAGAAAAAGGTCCGGTAGCCCGGACTATTTTCCGTTGGTATAAAGTGCTCAAAACATTTTTTTTAACAAATTAAAAAAAAAGAAAAAGAAAAAAAAACAGAGCAATGGAGACTTTCTTTTCTGTGTTGCTTCCGTTTCAAAGGATTGATGTATTGGGTATGCATGGGACGCAAGTCCAATACGCATGCTCAGTACATCAAAACAAGGAAGCAGTGTACCACAACCAGCAGAAGAATAGTAATGCGCCATTATACAAAGACATTATTTAAGAAAAGTAAGTATTTTTTTCTTAAATAATGTCATTATATAATAGCAATAACCGACTCCGTGGTTGTGGTATATTGAAATGGATGAATCAAAACACATATAAAATTAAACAATTTCTGGATTTACTTCTAGCATGTTTACAGACATTAATTCTAGGAGATTCAGAGCATTAGAAATCTAATATATTAAACTGAGCCAGATCTCATATGAACACAGGCAGTGAAACATGTCTGTCTGTGAATCATAGTAAGCATGAATTCATTTCAAATATTACAAATCACTTGCATTGTTCGAGTGTGTATACGTGTGTGTGTGTGTGTGTGTGTGTGTGTGTGTGTGTGTGTGTGTGTGTGTGTGTGTGCGCATGCGCGTGTGTTTGTGTGTGTCCACTTCATTGTGTATTTGACTGACACAACAATAAAAATATGCAGACAGTGAAATATTTGACATAACTCAGTAGCCACACATGTAACTAAAGTCATAACTACTTAATTGAAATCAATGGAAAGTGTCATGGTTTCTGCTAGCAATGTATCCATGAAACATCATATGAAAACAAGTCATGTCATCAGGTGCATTACTTAAATCATTAAACAATAAACTTAGACTAAGAAATCTTCAAAAGGTTTTACATATTTTTGCATTTGTCACCTTTCACATACCTAATTTTCTATTTTCCACTATTGCTTCTCATGTCTATAACCCACATAACCAGATGAAGAGCTATGTAACAAATCAGAAAATGCACCAGATTTTATGCATTTATTCATGTAAAAAGAAAAAAAACTCTTATATTTAACCACCTTTTCTGATGCAAACTAGTTAACTGACTTGTCCGGTTACATAGTACACAAACAGAGAAAGAGAGAATCAAACACGGATGTGGAGGATAAACCTCATTATCAAAACAAACCTGTAATCCTCTTCACAACTGCATCATCTCTTTGTTAATTTTATGATAACTGCTAGTAACAAAACAATGACACTGTTTCTTGTCTCCTTGATGTACATACTTCATCACATAAAGTGTACTTCTTGTGTACATTGGTATTATTTGCCTCCAGTTCTGTATATATACCTGCCATAACAATCCTCCAGTCCTGATGCTGATAAATACATCAAAAACTAAGCATATGAGGTTTGGGAGACATAAATTGAAAGGTGAATACTTAACACATCCAGAAGAAAGGAGGTCATTGTCCCACTGTACTCATCCCTCATTAGACCCATTATAGAATACAACGCCCCGTTTGGCATGTACCTCTCAAGACATCTGCAACAACTGGAAAGGCCACAGAAATACCTCACTAAAAGAATCACAGGCCTAAAGCAGATGCCCTACGCTGACCGCCTTAAAAAACTCCAGCTATACTCTGTCGCATATCATCTACTCAGAGGCAATCTCTGCTTAACATACAAGGCGATGTCAAACCCAGAGCTGTTGGACATGCTACACTTAAAGAAATCCCAATCCCTCAGAGCCACACGCTCCAGGGATCTAAACCTTGCCATCACAATAAACAAAACATGCTGGAGGGATAGATTCCTGACCCAGAGACTCCCCAGACTCTGGAATAGATTGCCCATACATGTCAAGCAGAGTGCCTCTTTGGCCCTCTTCAAAAGGAACCTTGACGATTGGATTGAAGAAAGGAAATTCACCCTGGGGATCACGTCAGTCGCCCTGTTAGACAGGGGTCCAGGGAAGTAAATAGTGTGGGAAGAAATAGCCAGGGAATTGGTATGGCTAGGCTTGTATAGGCCCTAGGGCTGATAGCCTAGTACCAACCTATGAACACAGCACACAGCGATTGAAACTGTAGACTCATTTAAGGACATTTGTGTATGGGTAGATTCAACTATGAGTTTTTCTAATCATATCAACCAATTGGTTAATGACAGTTATAGAACTATTAGTTGTATAAAAAGATTTATAGAGTCTAGGAAATCAAAAATGAAGTCATTGTTTGTTAGTTACATTAGACCCAAACTTGAGTATGGAATAACAATATGGAAACCCTATAAGAAAACAAGCATGGGTAAACTGGAAAGAGTACAGCGGAAATATACCAAGAGCATCCATGGATGTGAAAATTTAAGTTATTATGAAAGACTAAAATATCTGAACTTGTACAGTGTCTCTTACAGATATCTAAGAGGAGAGCTTATTCAAGTATATTGGACATTTAGAGACAACTACCTCTGGGAATGTTTGGGGTTATTAAAAAGTACTATAGAATCATCAAACAACCTATGCAGTAGATTCTATAGGAATGAGAAGTGTACTAATTGGTTCTCTGACAGAGTAGCTGATGCATGGAACAGACTACCAAATTACATTAAAGCAAGTACTAGTTTAGATATTTTTAAGAACAGCTTGGACACTTATTATGGGAACAAGTGTTATGGTATATTGGCAAGCTAGAAGGGCCTTTAATGCTTTAATGCCCATGCTTGAAATATTTGTATGTATGTATGAATTATACATGGACTGCAGTGGACATACTGGCCAGCAGTGTGTTTTAAACAGAGAGAGGTAATGCAAGGTCATTGAAAATGCTGGGATCTGTCCAGAGTACCTACTATACAATTACACTCACCCTACGAAAAAACGACTAAAAGTTAGCCATCCATTATCCCTTACAAGAAACCATATTTGATGTGCTATATTTTTTTTTAACTTCAGTTGTCATTTCCATAACCACAGTGGTTAGACCATATACCTAGTAATATTAAGCTGATTAAGAAACGTAAATAAATAAATCATAATGTCTGTCATAAAAGTATATGGTCTAAGTTTTTTATTAATCATGTTGACAAACCATAGAAGCAAATATGATACCTAAGATTTAATAACACAGTTTTATCTAGCAGCATGATTGCTGAACCAGCAATCATAGAATCTATATACTGGGTACATTGAAAGCTTACAGAATGCATAGATACCTATTCTAATATGATTCATTTGTTTGCTTATTCTAGGGGAGGGTATGTGACAAATGTTGTCATCTCCAGACAGTCAATAGTAGTTAACAACAAATCTGATACATTTTCTGTTGGAAGGGGGATAATAGAAAGCTTTTCAATGTTGAGGCCATACTGACTGCATACTTTTTCCCAAAAAAATATTTCCATTAAAAATTTTGATTGAATAAGTGAAAAAATATAAAAAAAAAAATTAACATTTTGAATAAATGCTAAATGATGAAAAAAACAGTTTAAGGGGGCTTCTATAGCTGTCCACATGCCATTAGCTCATGGCTTACCTGCTGACTGCCACTTACTTAACTTGATTCTATTAACCTCATACATAGCCTGCCCAGACCCCTAACTGTAACCCTAAAACCTCTACCTAGTCCCTAATGCTAATCTCAGTATTAACCCTAACACAAAAACTCCCTGTTGTTTCCCCAAGTCTAATAATAAAACCCCATTCCCAAAGCATAAATTCTTTGATTCTCCCCTAAACTTAAATTCCCTGACTGCTCCCTAAACATAAAATTCCCACTCACTTCCTAACCTTAAAACTCCCTCTTTTTCTCTAAGAATAATCCCAAATCCCAATCTCTAACCTTAAAACCACATGTCACTTCCTACACTTTTCTTTAAACCTTCCTCCCAAATCTTAATTTCCCCTGATTGCTCCTTAAACCTAAAACTCATGTCACTCCCTAACCATAATAGTAAAGCCTGCTTCTTGACCCTAACCTTAAAAGTCACTGTCAGTCCCTACACCTAATCCCATAATCCTATTTCCTAACCCTAACTCCTAAATCACCCTATCACCACAATACCTATACATTAAACTCCCCCTCCCTCCTCTTGTCTGCTGCACTTGCACTGCTTAAACTCAGCCACATGTCTGAACAGCAGATCTACTCCCTCCCCACTGCTGTTGCACCTCACTGAAACACATGGTCTAGTTTCAGCATGAGCTGCAGCCCACATGAGCTCCCCAAAAAGTAAGTAACCAACTCTGCGACCATGGTCTGCAAGCAGCAGGGACTTAAAACAGTTAAACAGACTCCAGATTAAATTCAGATTTACTAGTAAATCTACTTAATCAGCTAATAAATTCTACTAAACCTAAGCAAAGCTATTTGCACAATATACAGGGTTTGTCATTTAATGCCAATAATTATATTCTGAAATGTTAAAGTAGTAAGATATTTTCAACTCATCAGAGCAATTTTAATTCATTTTACTAAAGATAATGGAAGTCTGACCCAGAGTTCATAATTTAAAGATTTGTGTTTAGTTCTGAATTTGATGGCATCAATTTCATCTTCATAAATTATTTCATTTAAAAGTCAGGCAAATTTAACCTGCCTTTTCCAGTCTTGGTAATGAAGTTTTCATCAAATGACCAGTAGACACCAAAGGCGAGCATGCTAATCTTTTCTTTCAATGCAAGAGTGAACAGTATTAAATGGGGCTAATTTCATGATTAGTTTGAAATTATCTGATCACAATACCTAAGTAAATGTTTGAAATTTGTTCCAAAACTCTGTTTGAATATGACAATCATAGAATATATTCTGTTTTTCAGCTTTGACAACCATATTATGTATTCATCAACAGTTAACTATTTTTATTAAATATTTTTCCATTTGTTCAACAAAAAATATCATTCTGATTATATATGGAGTAAGATGTTTTCTTTGAATAAATATCCATACATATGTATTCCAAAACAGAGATGATATGGTTTGTGTGCTTAATATTATTACTAATGACTTATCTGTTTTATTAAAATTTGTATAATATGGGACACACCCAAGAACAAGCATGGTATAAGATGCTTCAGTGAGTTAAGTGCAAGGGGCAGGGTATCAAAAGCCATTTTTTCAGTGTCCAGTCTGCATACAGAACTAAATCCCTCTGAGTCATCATAAACTGACCAGAGGTAGATACGGCAAGCTCATTAATCTTTACTGGATATTAGCAATGAACTTGATTATTCAGAAAACACATACCACCCACATGGTGAACTCAGGTGGAAATCCACACCAGGAGGAGGATAACAGAGTTTGGAATATAATTTGTTACACAACTCCATCACCTTCTTTATAACGTTAAGGCAATATGTTCAAAAAGTTGAAATCAGATTAAACCACAAGAGAAGAAACTAAATTAGAGGTAACTGAGTTCCACCACCAACTTGACCAACAGTACCAAGAAATACAACAACATGGGGGCATCTTACAAACTCATAGTCGATAAACTGAGGTACTCATATCCAGACAAATGAACATGGACTAAAAACTGGATGATATAGAAAACTGTGCCCATAGAAACAATGTGCATGTCATAGGTTTGCCAGAAGGACTAGAAGGCACAGATCCATTACATTGTATCCGGATAGAATGGGCCACCCTCCTGGGGAAACAAAGTCTCCTAGAGATTGAACAGACACATTGTAACAATGCATGGAATCTATTAAATCACCCAATACACTTCAGTTTTAAGTGCCTTAACTACAGGGACAGAGAGGAGACCATGCAGGCAGCAAGGAATATGGGAGCCAGTTGCAGAATTGAAGGACACTCAATTCAGCTAGCTTCAAATTATAATAATTACTTACTCAACAAATACTTTTGTGCCTGCACTCAGGAAATTTAAATAACAGGGATATATGGTATAACTATACTTTCCTGCCACCTTGATTGTTCAAAAGGGTCAGATGTCATAATCATTTCTCTAATCAGTGAATGCAGAGGAATATAAACAGCAGGTAAATAACCACAGCATCTCTTTCCTACAATGTGCACTGGCATAAAGTGACACTAAATGCAAGCTACCAGAATCTCCCACAATGGTATGAAAAATCTTCTGTCAAGAAGAAGACAAAATACCATGCAGGATTTACTCAAAAAGAAGAAAAGAAGTTTGCACCTGTACTGTAACCAATCAAAAAAAATAAATCAACCCTTCAAGCACCAAAATAAATATCTTCCGTTAGCATCCAGGACAGCCTACACCCTTCTAAGCTGGAAATTGCTGGCTGAAGGTCTATTGTGTCTGTTATACTGAAGTGTCCTAGTTCTGACTTAAGCACTTGGGTTCCAAAACCATCTGTTTTACATTAGAAGGGTTTGTGGTCTAGACTCTTGTGGTGGGAGAGTGTGACCTACACCCTTCTAAGCTGAGAATTGCTGGTGAATTGCTGCTTTATTTAAACTGTTTTTTACTGCTGTGACTGTGATTTATGCACTTTGAATTTCTAGAACTTCTCCATTTTATAGCATAGGCCACATTTAGACTTGCTGAATCTAGACTGGTTGGTATCACTTGAGCATTAAAACCAGCTCTTCACTGAAATACTGAAAGTTCTGAGGCATCCATTGCTTCCAACTAACTATAAGTGCCTGTTTTTGCTCTTATATTGCACTTTTAATTTGTATTTGCATTCTACTGTCTGTTTGAATTGTCTGAACTGCTTTTTGCCACATTTTACTGTATACTCTACTAGTTCAGCTGTAGCATAGCTCAGTTCCAGGTTTGCTGTTTCTGGGTCTGTTTTGTAACTTCTAAGCATCAAATTCAAGCCACCTTTGCTGGTGAAGGCCTTTCTACACCCTTGTGGGAAGGGAGTGCTGTCTGGGTCCCATCTAATTGAGGGTGATTGGACTAGACCTCAGAGAGAACATTCTTATTGGCTAGTTTTAGTTAAAAGTATTATTTCTTGTTTTATTTAAGCCCCATGTTTGTGCTTGTTTGTGTGTAGCCCACCATCGTGCAATGCCATGTAACAGTGATTACCATTGGTGGTTATAGATGCAAATGTTTTGCTTGTTAATTTTTCCCTTAGCACTTTCCTTGTGGTCCTCCAGAGGTTTTTTGTGGCCCTGCTCTACTGTCAGGTGGAACACTAAACCTAGCCTCAGAGGTACCAACATACCTCTCACCCACCTGACCATATAAATTTACCTAACACTATGAATAAATAATTTCCCACAGTTTCTCCAGCCAGCTTGGTTGACATGGGCCTCCTAAAGCAGTGTAGCAACTGCTTCATGTTCGCTGACAGCCCTCTACTCCTAGTCCACACAAACTCAACATGAGAGAGATGCAACTATATTAAGAACATTGAATCCATGCTCTTTCACACACCAGTCAGTACATATAACAATGAATGGGTTGTCAGCATGCACACCCCACCTCCTACTCCACAGTGAAGTGAAATGGAAATAGTTCATGTCACACATACCTACATATGCAGAGGTACTTACCAAAAACATATCTAAACACCAGAGACCTCCTAAACACAAAGACAAGCACGCTACGCATAATACTTCCTCTGCGGAAAACAATACACATAATAGCTCATGCACCAATGTCTCACCAGTCAAGCCCTTAAGGCAAAACAGAAAACCAAACATATTAGTCATAGGTGATTCCATGGCGAGACACACAGATGCCCCCCTCACTAGGCTGGATAAGGAAAAGGTCACAGTCAGCTGTCTGTCAGGTGGTAGGATCTGCCATATCACACATGCACTTACGGCTGTCAACAACAGGTACTGTTATGAGTCCATCATAGTCCATGTTGGTGTGAATGACTTGAGATGTACCTCTCTGGACTATATGAGAAGAGACATGACTGAGCTCTCGGACTATGTGTCTCAGGCAGGTATGTCCCTAGTCATAAGCAGCATTTTATCATCACCTAAGATGATGCCTCACTACAAACAGAAAATGATTGGCTTCAATAAATGGCATACCTTCTAGTATCTTTCTAAGGGGATCCAATATCTGTCAGCCTGGGATGACATGATTGACAGACTTCGATGTTTTGCCAGAGATGGTCTTCATCTGTCTCACCTGGGATTTTGGCTACTGGCTATGGCTCGTGCCACCCCCATAGTGCCTTTTTAGGCAGTGTCTCAAGGACAAAATTCCTGACTTAAAAAATCTATCTATAAACAACCTCAAGGTTATACTGCTAAATGCTAGGAGTCTTAGCATGAAACTGCACTCACTGGAAGAAATCCTCACCTTGGAAGGCACAGACATTTGTGCAGTCACAGAGACCTGGTTCAAGGCTGTGGAGAGCACCCCAGCCATACCGGGTTACATCTCCTTCCATACATTCAGACCATAAACTGAAGGCATGAAAACTAAAGGAGGCAGGGCATCAATATTCATTAAAGATAAACACGCCTCTAGATTTGTTAAACAGTAGGATTCCCTGGAGATACTTCAGGTGCAAGTAACTGTTGGTAGGACACCTATTCAAGTCATTGCCAGCTACAGGACCCCCTCCATGAACCAGAACACCCACTCTGCCTATTTGGATCTACTTGAGTCTATCAAGATACATCCAAACATGATGGTTTTAGGTGACTTTAACTACCCATCCATTGACTGTGTAAATTACTTCTGCTTAAACTCACTTACCTAAAGGTTCCTTGACTTCATTAACTCCAATGCCCTGCTCCAGCTGGTTGACACCCCAACAAGGGTGCCAACATCCAGGATCTGGTGCTTACTGATATGGAGGACCACTGTAGCACCCCCCCCCCCCACTGTGAGGTGCTCCCTGGTGAGATCTGACCACAAATCAGTCTTATTCGAAGTAACTATTACAACTGCCCCCCAGCAAGAACTAAATGAAAAAACTTCTCCAAAGCAGATTATAACCTCTCGCAGGATGGTATAAAAAGCTTCACTGCACCTCCCCCCTCAGATAGAACTGGCAGCTATGCTGAGTTCTACACCAATGCTTTACATAAACACCTGTATAACTGCACTGACTCAGCCATACCTGATCGGACCAAAACAAGCTCCTCAAGGAAGAGCAAACCTGCCTGGTGGACAACTGCCATTAACAGGCTTTACAATAAGAGGAAGAAAATGCTGTCTAAGAGTAAGAGTGAGTGAGCCCTAAACTAGAAACACTCCTTCCTCAGCTTAAGCAAGCAAATAAGACTTCTTGTGAAGCCCTCCAAAGCAAATTGCCAATCCAAATTAGCTTCCTGAACTAAGGACAACCATAAGGCATTCTTTAGTTACAACCATAACCTAAAATGAAAGGCCCAGATTTGTGTCGAACTGGTAGTTAATGATGACACATATACTGAGCCTGTGGACATAGCTAAGCTGTTGGTCAATAGGTTCTGAGACTTCACTCCCCTGTCCCCACCACATGTACCCCATGACATCCCTACCACCTGTCCCCTACCTTGTATCTCTAAAGAGCAGTTCATAAATGCCATCTCTTAAGCCAAAAACACAGCATCTATGGGACCTGATAACATCCCAGGCTGCATCCTACATGGGCTCCAACAAGAATTAGCAACACTGTTGGGTAATCTTTTCAATCATAGTCTAAGCACCAGCTTCATCCCAGCTGAATGGAAAACAGCCATGGTTATACCCTTGCACAAAGATGGTGCTTCCACTGACAAAGGGAACTATAGACCTATTAGCCTGACTATCCTTACCTGAAAGTCCATAGAGCAAATCATCATGGACCTTATCAATAAAGATATAAGTAATCTACAAACACTTGACCCTACTCAATTTGGATTTGTCAAAGGGAGATCATGCCTGTTAAACCTGGTGGACTTCTTCGAGACAGTCACCAAGGCCCTGAAAGAAGGGAAATTTGTGCATACAGTCTACCTAGACTTAGCCAAGGCTTTTGACACTGTTACCAACTCACCCAGTTAGGCATCAATCCTTACATCGTTAGATGAGTCACTAACTGGCTCACTGATACAACACATACAGTCAAAATAGGGGAATCCACCTGCAACAGCAGACCTGTAATCAGTGGTGTTCAGGAGGTTCAGTCCTGGGACCTCTACTGTTTGGAATCTATTTCTATGAAGTACAAACAAAAACTAAAGGTCTATGGCTGACAAAGTTTGCTGATGGCTGCAAACTGGGAGCGGTCACAGAATCTCCAAATGATGTCAACATCCTACAAGAGGGTCTTACACAAACAAATTATTGGTGCCAAAGTCATGGCCTTAAACTCAATGCAAAAAAATGTATTATCATTCCTTTTGGTAAGAGCATTGTTCCTGCTAACTACTACATCAATAGCAACACCTTAAGTACACACTCAGTGGTGAGAGACCTGGGCAAACAGGTTGACAGCAACCTTACTATTGATCACCATGTCTCCACAATGGTAAGAAGGGCATTCTATATTGCTCATTTCATAAGTAACGGCATTGCCTCCAGAAAAAAAGAAGTCATAACCTCCCTGTACTTTTCCCTCATTAGGTCAATAATTTAGTACAATAACCTATTTGGTATGTACCTGTCCAAGCACCTGCAGGAATTGGAGAGACCACAAAGGTTCCTCACAAGGAAAATTCAATGTCTTTTGCATCTATCATATGTGGATCATCTGAAATCACTGTCACTTTATTCTGTTTCATACAAACTACTTGGTGGCAATCTCTGCCTTGCATATAAGGCAATCTCTGACACTGCTTTATTGGAAATGTTGCATATCTGCAAGTCAAATGGTACATGGGTTACTCACTCTAAAGACCTTAACCTGGTATATGACATTAATAGAACCTGCTGAAGGGACAGATTTGTCTCCCAGAGGTTACCACACCTTTGGGACATGCTCCTACTTCATGTCAAACAGAGAACCTCATTGGCCCTCTTAAAATACAATTTGGACGATTGGATGGGTGACCTTAAATTCACCCCGGGGGTTCCACCTGTGTCCCTCTTGGACAGGGGCAAAAGGTGCTGATTGTGGAAATAATGGTAGAACTTGGCTAGGCTTGTAAGGGCCCTAGAGCCATTAGCCTAGTAACTTCCTATGATCCTATCTCATATGGCCCTGACTCATTACCATCAGAGCTTGTCAGCAATAATCAAATGCAAGACAGCAGCCCTCTTACAGGAACTGGAGGGAGCTACTGATGGGTCTGTCCATAAGTATGGAGGATTCAAAAATGGATATGTCCTACTTACCTACTGTTTAGTGAATGCACTCATATGACCTATCTCCATGGACAATATGGGACAATTCATCACCTTGAATGTTACTTAGTTACTATCTTCCGACTAAGGCAGATTTCCCAATAGTGAAACAGATGAAGGTAATTTACTTTTGTGTTCTAAGTCTGCTTATCTGCTTTGTGAATGTAGTAATATGAATTTAGGAGTCTAAGCTCATAGTCACTGATATGAACTTGCCCATTATGATCAGACTAGGGAGAAATTCACCACCCATTATCCATAGGGGGATTAGCAATCAATCTCCAGCTTCAACTTCTTCCATCCTAACAAGGTAACACACAAGAAGAACAGGGTAAGGCTGTGTACAGCTGATGTTAGAAAAGGTGAGCAGATTAGATAGGGCAGACTACAGCCTGACACTGGGAGACAAGGTGGATCAAAGAATATTTAAAACAAACCCTACTAATATTAAACAAAGGGTTGTAGAATATTTTATAATTGGGCAACTCTAACACCATGAACTGCAATGGAAATTGATCATGTCAACCTCCCCACTTTTTACTTTCAATAAATGGACATTCCTGAGGCTATGTAAGAAGGTTTATTTAATCCAAGTGAAGAGGTAGAGCTACCCTTTCAAATTAAATTATGGGAGAGGAAATGGAGTTGCAATTTTTAAGTGGCAGGCAAAATTTATTCCACTGCACTTGTGAACTCACTTATGCACTCCTGCTCATGGTCTTCCACCCTTTGTGCTGCTAGCAACACATACAGCCAGGTATTAATTCGAAAGCAATAATGACTAGTTTAATATTGTAGACTGGAAGACATGTCAATCAAAGCTGGGTTTAGCCTACTACCATGTGAATACGCACTACACAACTTACAAAAGCAACAGGCCCAAGTAGAATTTCACCAAGAGACAAAATGTAAAAAGATGAATGTGCCCCAGGTTCTGTGGCTTTGTAAATGATGAGGGATAGGACTGAGAACAGCTTTCCTGGGTAACCTTTCCACTACAGTGATTATGACTCTGATAAGTGGCAGACTAAGTTGGGCAAATCTCGAGACAAAAAATACACGACAATGGATGGTGAATGATAATGAAAGTTCACACAACCCAGAAACAAGTTGTCTTAGCAAACTTTTATGGACCAAGTAAGGACAGTATAGTGCTGTTTCAATGTTCGTATGATACATTTATCACAATGGGGACACAGCATCTCCTGTCTATTATAGGCGGGGATTTTAATGTGACCTTGGATAATACATTATACAGGAGAACATCCTGATTGGATAAGCATCCAAAAATAATAAAGGTATCCCAAAAAGAACTACACCTGGTAAATATATGGAGAGTTTTACTCCAATCAGAAAGGAACTGCTTTTTTTTTGCAGGGCAAACAGGGTAGCTGGCTAATTAGACCTTTTTTTTAATTAGCCTCCATCTCTTACGAAAAGGAAAAAAAACAGTGGAAATTATACCAGATGCCAGACTACAGTATGATGATATGGGACCACAAAGAGGAATACTGGCCTAGAATTCCCTACAAAGCAAGGTTAGACCTCTCATTATTGCAAAAATATATAACAGTAGAGGGCACAAGTTAATGGATTACACAATTCTGGCAGGAATTTCAGAGGTTTTCTATATCAGTATGATAGGCTTGAGATACTTTCAGACTAAACCTATTATGCAATGACAGTCATATCAGATAAAAAAGGGGAAGTTGTAAAAACACAATGCTAAATAAATTCAAGTACAACTTGGCTGAAGCCACACAATGCTACACAGCAAGGGACTGTCAGGATGCTTTATTTTGTAGCCATATTAATAACTTTAGAAAGAGATAAAGGGTCTGGTCTGTTCCTCACAAAATGTGTGGTTTTCTGGAAAATCTATAAAGACTGAAGTCACTAAGTAATATCATACATTTGTTTCAGAATTCATATCTTTCAGAAAATGTATACTAATGCAAAAACCTCTTATTTTTCCAAGCTTATAAAAACAGTCATTCTACAGTATAGGGCTGGAGGATTGCTATGACAGATGAATACACAGCTGGAGGCAGATACCATCAATATATACAGTGCCTTGAAATGGGGCAAGACTGACAAATGCTATCATTTTATCCCAATGAGCTACAACCTCAGAATTTCTTACTGAGTGAGGCAAAAATGTGTTGAGTAAAGCTTCAAATAAAAACATCTTTTGAGCTTTTCTTTAATTAAGAGAAAATCAACCTCAAAGTTTTACTGCATAGAAGATGAGCACATTACCACCTGTCTGACCTTCTTGACATGTACTGCATCCATTTGTTAGTCCTCAGTTCCAGTGTGCGTAACTCTGTATCTGTTTGGAAATTTCTTGTGTGTTTTTTCATTTCTCTACCATGTAATTTCCACCACCAGACTGAATAACTTGCAGGTAGTTCAGGTTAACAAATAATTTTCATTAGGATATGTAGTATAAATGAATACGTGAAACACTCAGTGTTCCTTAATTATGGGATTTTAAGTAACTCTCAGGGCACTATCAAACAGGTCAGAGATGTTCAGAAGCACAGACAGAGTAACTATCTGGTGTTGAGAGCCCTATGCTAGAGAAGGCTTAATAATTCTTGCACTCCTGAAACCATGATCCAGAAGTTTTCTAGTAGTGTGTGGCATGTCAACATTGTTCTACAAATACTTGAAACACACAAACCTGTATCCAGAGCTGAATCTACTTTATACCACTATCAGGATACAGCCTAGAGCTGTCCTTCGGGTGTTAATATCTTAAACTAGTAGTTAGTTTGGAACACTGGGTCAGTAATAACCACTGAGTGCTTCATGGAAGATGGCAAGGTGGTAAAGGACAGAATATGATTATAAGATGTAGACTATAAGGATATGATAAATGTGACAAAGATTTTAATATCCTTTGAAGTGGACTAAAGTATTCCAGCTTCAAGGGTAGGGAGGGGGAATGAAATACATGAAGTTTTGGAGCAGAAAGGACTGCCAAATCTGAAGTGTTTCCAGTTACAACAAATTGCTTATATTCAAGTGGTTAAAAAATGCTGTAGCGAACATAACAGCAGTAGGAGGCTACTTCCCACCCACATATCTTCATGCAGGACAGGTTGAGAACCTTTTACTTGCTATAAGTAATATGAGACTGAACAAATACTGGCAAGTGAAGTTTGCTACTGGTTTTGATTGGCAATTCATTAGTTGTTTTATAGTTTTCAGACAAAAAGTGGTGTCAGTGAATAGACACCTTAAAGTTACTGTTTTCATATAGCATAACATTTGTTTGGCAAATAATCTGTTTTGTTACATGTTGCTATTTACTAAAGACACGATCCAAATTAGTTTTCGGCCTTAAAATTATGCTGCCTTCTCCACATATAACCACCTAACTAAGTAAAATAAATAGTAGAAGTTGTATTTATGAAAATAACTATGCTAATAAATATACGGGTGTTGCACATCATTGAATAATTAATTATCACATTGATTGGACTACAAGTTGCCTTAATATGAGTATCCCAAGTTAGTTCAGCAAAACATTGCTACTTTATTTTGAAAATCATTTATTTATGTTTGTATATTTGTATAAAACTACACCAAAATAGCAAAAAATGGGGCAAGAAAAGTTCTCATTTAGTTTTACTGTGAATTTCCATCATGTATATATGCATTATGGTTTGTAAGTTTTGTACAAGTCTATTTTTACAATTTATTTTTATTTTTATTTTATTTTACATTTGTTGACCGGGCTAGTCTGGCTGGATAGCAAGTCCATTTTCAGCAGAGGCCCGAGGAGAAAAGCTCCACTATCTACTAGTACATTTCAAATCAAAAAGAATTTTTACAGGAAAAATACATTATTAAAACATTGCAAGGGAGGTATAGAAACAGTAAAGTAACAAGTTTCCACTTTATAAAATAAGAAAGATATCATTATTCAAGTTCATCAAATTTACAGAGAAAGGTATAATACTTATAGGAGTAGAGAATAATTTAAATAATTAGTCAGGTGTGCTGGAACAGAGCCAGTGGTTTTGGAAGTATTTTAATTTTCTGTTTGAAAAGAAGATGAAGTCAGTTCCTACCTACAGTATTAGTGAAAAACAAAAGTTGTTTGACTTGAATGAGCTGTTGGGAAAGTAGTTTTGGAATTCAAGCCAGCCTAAGTTTTAGATTACCAGTTAGCAATATTATTGTAGCAGTTGTTTTTTTAAGATTGGTATAAATAGATGAAGCATATAGAAGTGAAGATAAGAGATGTAGTTGTGTGAAAAGATTTAATTCTATTTTTCTGTTAACTTAGTTAATGTGTTGGTTAAAGGAGAGATTGTTGTCGATAGTTATACCTAGCAGTTTTGTAGTAGAGTCAGGTGAGATGATAGTGTTTGTGTTAGAGGAGATAGAGAAGTGTAAGGAGGTAGTAGAGAGGTGGGGGAGAAGTTTAGTTTTTTGAGTGAGATCAGTTCTAGCAGAACAGATAAGGGTTGAATCGTCTAATGCATGTTGCAGTGGAGATGAAGGGGACCAAGAATGGAGCCCTGAGGAACTCCGATGGAAATTGGCAAAGAGAAGAGATATGGTTTTCCCATATGACTGCTTGCTGCCTGTTGCTAAGATTGAACCATTTTATAGTTAGGTTGTCGAGTGATAGAGATTCAAGAATGTTGGTTAAGAGAGTGATTGACCATGTTTTTGAGAGATCAATGAAAAGAGCAGAAGAGAGAAGATTATTGTTGCGATTTTTGTTGATAGTATCTATAAAAGAAAGAAGGGCAGTGGTGGTGCTGTGATGAGGTCTAAAGCCATGCTGACATGGAGCTATTATGTTGTGAAGAGACAGATATTGTACTAGTTGCTGGTGAATGCATTTTCCATAATTTTGCTAGGGGTGAGAGTAGAGCAATAGGTCTATAGTTGGAGTAGTCAGTAGAGTTTCCTCCTTTATGTAGAGGAATAATGTGAGAGACTTTCCAGATTTCTGGGATGGATCCTTCTTGGATAGTTCTGTTTATGAGTATGGATATAGGGTATGCGATTTCTTTGGCTGCTTTTTGGAGGAAAAGAGAGGGTAGCTTATCAGCTGAAGGAGTACAAGGTTTCAGTTTGTGAATGAGTTTATAGATGTAAGAAGTAGATGTAGGTTTTAGAGAGAAGTTATAAGAAGAGCTAGCTGGTTTGTTTGGGGGGTAGTGGTTGTTGGCATTCATTTGTCTAGCTAGGGATTGAATAGTTTCTGAAAAAAAAGAGTTACAGGAGGGGGGGGTAAACACAGGGAGATTCTAGTGCAAATGCAGGCTTTTTAATCATAACGTTAAGAGAGATGTAGAGTCTCCTTGCTCCTTTATCTGTTTAAAAAGTTTCATTAATCACAAATAGTGATTAATGCATATATTATAACAAAACCATCAAACAAATAAATTATAAGTTAAATTTTAAAGAGAAAAGTTTGACATAAGCATAACACTTTCAATTCTAAATATAAAATGTACATTCCAATAGCACACAGGTACTGAGGAACAGGTTCTTTAAGTAACAACATTAGTTTCAGACCAGCTTACTTTTACTTGTTCAATTTCTCAAAGCATTTTCAAGTTGTCAGCTTGAGCTGACATTTAGTTTTTTGTTACTTGCTTATTTGTAGATGGAGATTAATAACCTTGCTTATTAGTAGGGATGGTCTGAGGTAGTGACCTTTGTAAATGCACAAGATAAGCATTATTTTGCCTGTCTTTCTGTGAGATGAGGTGACCCTGCAGTGGGGAAAATAACATCTGGGGATGTGTGTAGTTCTATGTAAGTACTTATTTTGTCATATGTTCTCATAAGCTGAGCAGTGTGAGTATACATATGCTAATAGTGTACATATGCAGGCTGTAATTTGTGAGCTTCTGTGACCAGGCAAGTGTAATGCATGCTTTTAGGTACTTGTTAAGCACCTATTTGTTTGTTCTGATTTCCTGCCAAGGAGTGTATCATATAACTGATTGTTTGCAGTTAAAAACATTCTGTAGAGTCTCCTTGCTCCTTTATCTGTTTAAAAAGTTTCATTTTGTAGCTCACTGCTGTTCTGCTGTGATAAACATTTCTGTAGTGTTTACTGTCTAAAAGAGTGAAGGCTAGTAGCTGTAGTATTGTTCCCTACCCCCTTCCCTGTTGGTGTCTTGCTGTTATACTTGGTGACTTTGCACCTGCCCGCCCCTACTGTAAATTTGATCTGGGACACTCCTCCTAGTCTAGTGTCATTAGCTCATTCTACCTAATACAGAGAGAACATTTGAGAAGGCCAACCCACTCAGTTCCTAACCTTGAATTATCTTCTGCTTCTCCTCTCTCCCTTTCCTTAACAAAAAAAAAAAAACTTTGCTAGAATCTCCCTGTGTTCTGCTTAACTGTAACAAAAAAATGTACGTTTACCCCCCCCCCCCCTCCTGTAACTAGTTTAGTCTAGATACAGATTTGCTGTATCCAGGACTGTTTGTAAGCTTCTGAGGCCCCCAAGCCTTTCTGTGTTGGAGAGAAGCCTTCTAGCTTATCAGTGGGAGTGGTAAGCACTAGGTAACCTATCTATAAGGAATGGTTCTGGTCTAGAAAGTGTAGTTATTGGCCTTTTGGGCACTTCTTCCATCTCTCTTAACGTTATGATTAAAAAGCCTGCATTTGCACTTGTTTCCCCCCTTTCCTGTAACTAGTCTAGTCCAGATACAGATTTGCTGTATCCAGGACTGTCTGTAAGCTCCTGAGGCCCCCAAGCCTTTCTGTGTTGGAGGGAAGCCTGCTAGATTATCAGTGGGAGTGGTAAACACTAGGTAACCTATCTACTACATAAGGAGTGGTTTCTGGCCCAGAAATTGTAGTTATTGGCTGTTTGGGCAATTTTTCCATCTCTTTCAACTTTCTGATTTAAAAGTCCGCACTTGCTCTTGTTTCTTTCTTGTAACTAGTCTAGTTCAGATACAAATTCTTAGTTTTAGCACTTGAATTTGCTTATTCGTGCTCAGCACTTGTTCAGAACTTGTTGTAAGCACTAAATAAGCTACAAATTATTACAGCACTCAACCTTCCTCATTACCTAGAGGAAAACAGGTTTGTACTTACTTTCCTCACTTGCCTAGAGAAAAATAGTTTTTTATTCAGGCATGTCCAATAGTCATCTCCCAGTGTTCTCTCCTGTCTGTCTGATGAATCTAGGCATCTTGGGACAATGTAGCAATTGCCACATGTACACAGACAACCCTTTCCTCCTACCACCTAATACTACAACCTGTGAGAGATGCACTTATCTAGCCAAACTGAAGGTAAAGCTCTCTCCAACCAAGACTGAACTTGACAGTCAAGAGAAGAAGGTAAGCACCTGCACCACACCACACTCATCACATAGTCCCACTAAACCTACACCACCAAAATCCACACATAGAAGCACAAAAACATTTGCGGAGGCTCTCAATAATAATCTGTTCAAGCAACAAAGACCTCCAAAGCGGAAACGCAAGCAGCCTCCACCCCCCAACACAACCCAAATGACATAGCCCACAGACTTAGTGTGCTACACAATAACAGCCCATAAGACAAAACAACATACCCAACACACTAGTCACAGGTGACTTTATAGTCAGGCACACTGATGTCCCACTCACCAGGCTAAACAAGGAGAAGGTTACTGTCTGCTGCCTGTCAGGTGCCAGGATCTGCCACATAACCCACACACTCAGGTCACTCCACAACAAGTACAAATATGACTCTGTCATTGTCCATGTTGGAGTGAATGACCTGAGATGTACCTCCCTGGACTACATGAAAAGAGACATGGAAGAGGTCTCCGATCTTGTAGCCCAGGTAGGTATGACCCTAGCCCTGAGTAGCATCCTGCCATTGCACAGAATGATACCGCAGTACGAGGACAAAATGATTGACTTCAACAATTGGCTAAGCTTCTGGTGTCATTCTAAGGGGATCCATCATCTGCCTGCCTGGGATGACATGGTTGACAGACCACGATGCCTTGCCAGAGATGGCCTGCACCTGTCACCCCTGGGATTCTGCATACTGGCTAAGGCCTTTGTCGCCACTACAGTGCCTTTTTTAGGCAAGGTGCAAATGACAAATTCACCACCGTAACAGGAACAAGCAAGCAAAAACTAAGGGTAATGCTACTCAATACTAGAAGTCTAAATCTCAAAATGCATTCCCTCGAGGCACTCCTTAAAATGGAGAACATTGATATCTGTGCAGTGACTGAGACCTGATTCAAGGCTCCAGAGAGCACCTCTGCATTAACAGGCTATAACTCATACTACACTTTTCAGCCACTTAACCTGGACCGGAACACCAAAGCCCGAGGTGTGTCCATATTCATTAAGAATATCCACACCTCCAGGCTAGTTGCTCAGCATAATGCATCCAAGGTTATCCAAGTGCAACTAACTCTGGGCAAAAATGCAATGCAAACTGTAGCTTGCTACAGATCTCCCACCATGTCCCAGGATTCCCACTCCTCTTTTTTTGAAATACTGGAAAATATTAGGGTTCAACCAAACACCCTAATAATGGACGATTTCAACTACCCCACCATTAACTGGGAAACTACTCATATACCATCTCCTTTGCTCAACGCTTCCTGGAATTCATAAATTCCAATGCCCTGGATCAACTTATCCACACCCCCACCAGGGGCAACAATATCCTAGACCTAGTCATTACCAACATGAGCGACCGGTGTTCCACACCTGAAGTCAACTCCTCATTGGTCAGATCCGACCATAAGCTAATCACCCTAGATATCCACATCCTGCACCCCCCCCCCCATTAAGGAAACCACAATAAAAAGATTTTTCCAAAGCCAACTTCATGCTTAAGACAGAAGTGGCAAACTTTATGACACCCATGCAGATGGACAATACAGTTAGGACTGCTGAATCCTACACAAATCCACTCTATAAGCACTTACATGAGTGCATGGGTCATGCTATCCCAAACAGAAACAAGACGTGATCCTCCAAAAAAAGGAAGCCAATCTGGTGGTCACCTGCCATAAACAAACTCTACAACAGAAGGAAGAAACTGTTGCAAAAGAGAGCAAAATCCCATGAGTGGAGGAGCTCCCTGGTCAGCCTCAGTAAGAAGCAAGGAGCTGAGATCCCTTATAAGATCCTCTAAAACTAGCTATGAAAACAAAATCACCACTGATTCTAGGGACAACCACAAAGCATTCTATAGCTATGTCAAGAACCTCAATGACAACAGCCAGATCTGCTCTGAGTTACAGCACAACGGCACGAAAATTACAGAACCAACTGATATTGCCAACATCCTAGCAGATAAGTTCAGTGCTAACTTTACCCCCCTCTCACCCACTAAAGGGCCCATATCTATACAGGAAGAATGCAGAGTCCCTGTAATCACAACTACGCAGGCAAAAGCTGCACTCTCTAAAACCAAAAACACAGCATCCATACAACCGGACAACATCCCAGGCTGCGTTTTACACAAACTTCAGAATGAACTGGCTCCCCACCTAAGCACCATGTTCAATCATAGCCTCACATCAGGCTTTGTGTCCACTGAATGGTGCACAGCAACAGTTATCTCACGGGAACTATCACCCTATTAGCCTGATGAGCCTGGTCTGTAAGGGCATTGAACATATCATCATGGAACTCATAAACAAAGACATTGGTAACCTCCAAACTCTGGACCCCACCTAGTTCGGGTTTTTGAAAGGCAGATCATGCCTCATGAACCTGATCGACTTCTTTGAGACAGTCACCAAAGCCGTAGATGAGGGTAAGGTGGTTCACACAGCCTATCTTGACTTTGCCAAGGCTTTCGACACCATCCCCCATTCTGAAATTATAGCTAAACTCACTAAACTAGGTATAAATCCCTATGTCACAAGATGGTTTGCCAACTGGCTCACTGACAGAACCCACACTGTAAATGTTGGAGACTCCAAATCTGACTTCAAACCAGTGACAAGTGGAGTACCACAGGGTTCAGTCCTGGGACCTCTCCTGTTTGGTATCTACTTCTCTGAAGTACAGGCTAACACAGAAGGCCTTTGGCTAATGAAGTTTGCAGATGACTGCAAACTAAGAGCCATAGCTGAGTCCTCAAATGATGTGGACATCCTGCAGAAGGGCCTCACTGAGAGAGATGCCTGATGTCAGAGCCATGGCCTCAAGCTCAATGCCAAAAAGTGCATTGTCATCCCCTTTGGTAAAAACTCTGTACCAATGAACTACACATAGGCGTCAGTCTACTTAATGATGAATGTATGATAAGAGGCCTTGGGACCCAGGTGGACAGTAGTCTATCCTTTGATAATCACATCGCCACATTAATCAGGAAATCCTTCTACGTGGCACACCTCATCACAAAAGGGTTCTCATCCAGGAAAAAAGAGGTCATTGTTCCGCTCTATTGGACACTCATTAGACACATTATAGAGTGCAATGCCCCTTTTGGAATGTACCTCACAAGACATCTGCAGCAGCTGGAAAGGCCACAGAAGTATGTCACAAAGAGGTTTACTGGCCTAAAACAGATGCCCTAGACTGACCATCTCAAAAAACTCGAGCTTTACTCCATAGCATATCGCCTACTCCGAGGTGATCTCTGCCTAACATATAAAGCTATGTCAAACCCAGAGCTGTAGGACATGCTACACCTAAAGAAATCCCAATCCCTCTGAGCTACATGCTCCAGGGACCTATACCTTGTCACCACAATAAACAGGACATGTTGGAGGGATAGATTCCTCTCTCAGAGACTTCCCATACACTGGAACAAGCTACCCATCTATGTCAAGCAAACGTCCTCATTAGCAGTCTTCAAGAAAAATCTTGATGAGTGGATGGGAAATAGGAAATACACCCCAGGGACCACTTTTGTAGCTCTACTTGACAGGGGCACAAGAAAATAACTTTCTTAGGTGGCGTAAGCCAGGGAACCTTGTTGGCTAGGCTTACTTAGGCCCTTGGCCTAATAGCCTAGTACCTACCTATGAACCTATAAAGATTCATAGCATATATGTTCAAGTAATTTGTTTTCTATATGTGCAGTTTGGTCCTGAGACAAAGTCAAAGTAAAAATTAGTTTTGATTTTAACATTACTGATAGTGTCCTATTATCAGAGGGATGCATCTCCCAGATCGTAATAATATGATTACACAACATGATGTAATGCATTCTAGTTTCAATACTGCTTTGACAAATTTCTACAAAAAGCTCAAAATTTCTGTGGTGTGTGTGCACCATTCTATAATTTGGTATAGTAGCAAGGAATATATTAAATGCAGAAACCAAAAGGTGAAATTAAACAAAAGTCAGTCCACACTATGCTTAAAAGACATCTAGCTAAGAATTATTAGTAATGAGTCCTTATGAACTTGTTCCAGTTTATTTGTGTTTGTCATGGATAAGCTACTTTATAGGATGCTGGTAAGCTTAGTTCTAGTGCGTGTAGAAAGGGAGATGCTGAGCTTATACAAATACTTTAAATCTGACTGCAGTTTTAGCAGCAGTTGAGGCCTGCTCCTGCATATACTCCCAGACTTTTACCCTCTATACACTTGGAGAAAGCATATATTAAGGTCCCAAGAAAGCTGATTTGAGCAGTCTTGCAATAGTGTGAAATTGCAGAAACATTGGTAGAAGTAGTGTAAGCTAGCAGAGCTAGCCACTTTGCAGTGTAAAGGTTGGTTCTAGATGATTGTCACTATGGAAGTGCCACCCTGACCCCATGTACAAAAATGGGAAAAAGGAGTTGTGGATGGATGGATATACAAGGACCCGATGATGCACATATGGATGGTTTTCAGACTCACACAGGGGTTCCCCATGGGAGTAGGCATGCATCAGGGTTTATCTCTGAGTCTACTGCTGATCATGCTGATGATGGACTACATCAGCAAACAGATAAGAGGTGAGAGATCAACAAAGCTGCTGTATGCAGAAAATGGGGCATTATAAACAAACTCTGAACAAGAACTTCAGAAAATGATAGGGGACCAGGATATATGACTGAAAGTGCATGGGAGGAAACAGCACAGACAAGACAGATGCCATGGCATCATATGAGGAAATCAGAAGAAGCTGAACTTTAAAATAGAAGGTAAAATAGATGAACAAATTAACAACTTCAAATACCTGAGAAGGGTGGTTGAGGAGAAGGGTAGTCTGAATGAGGAGGTCAAAGCTAGAATCACAGGTGACAGAGTTAACTGGCAGAGAGTGATAAAAGTACTGCATGACAGACAAATGCCAAAAAAGTTAAAAAGTAAGGTGTGCGAAACAGTGATGCGACCAGTACTTCTATATCACACAAAAACCTGGGCAGGGCAGGCAGAAAGCAGTTGAAGAAGCTTGAGATGATGGACATGGGTAGTAAGATGCACATGTGGGAAAAATGAAGAAATTAGTACACCAGAGCAAAATTAAAATAGTCCTAATTGCAGAGAAGGTCAATGAAAACAGCAGGAAACAAGAAGATTGTTTGGTAAAGGAAATTCTGGAGAAGCAGGAATATAACAATAGGAGATGAGGTCATTCAGACAAATGATGAATGGATTACATGAGACAAGACCTGTAATAGCCAGACATGACTGTTGCAGAAGATACAAGAGTGACATTGAATCAAGAGAGGAGGTGACAGTTGATATGACACCCTTACCCCATATAGAAAAAAATGTTGAAAAAGGGGGGAGATGATCATGATGATGATGATATGACCTCTTCATACTAGTTGACATAATGGTTAAGGTCTTCGCCTCCCATGCACAAGGAACAAGGTTCAGATACTGACCTCCAGACAAAGCCTAAATAATCCATTAAATCATTTCTCTGTGAGGTTCCTCCAACCTTTGAAAAACATGCTGAGTATTTCCATTTCAAACACACCCTGGAATGGAGCTGTGGGAAGCAGCACAGACTCTACATGGTTCTCTGTAGTTGGAAGAGTTGTATAGACCATCTGCTTTGTGCATCTACTGTAGTACAGAGTATCCTCAAGACAGGAGAACTCAGATCACAGACTGGGCATCATGGCAGGCCTAGCCACTCAAAGATGTAAACTATGGCTCTAGCTGATTCAGTCATGTTGACTAATGTCACCAAATGAGCATGTGTATTTGCTGTTGATAAGTGGGTTGAGGACCCAGCCTACTCCAACCTACACCAGGGACCCATGCTAATGGTGGGAGTTCCACTATTGGCCAGTGTGTACCCACCATAAAACCCAGCAGCCCTTGGTCAATAAGCTACTTTCTGGACAGTGTCCAGTTGACCAGCTTGGGTTACCTGAGAAAGTTCTGTTGAGCAAAAGCCTGACATAGATCAAATCAACCTGCCAAACATGAACTAAGATTTTCTATACTCAGTATAGGTTCACTGACAGGGTGGAGCGAGCAAGTAGGTGACATTATGTCAACGAGGAGGCTGGACATCCTATGTATCCAGGATACAAGATGGATGGGAGTGTGCAGCAAAGCCACTTGGCCTATGATTCAGAGTCTACTACACAGGCAAAGGAGGACAGGCTAGAAATGGTGTGGGAATTGTGGTGAGGGAGGAGCTTTAGAAGGCAGTGAAGGATGTCATCAGAATTAGTGACAGACTCATGGCACTCAGACACCAATGTAAGGATAGGGCACTATTCATAATCTCAGCATATGCCACACAACAGGTTTGTGATAGTGAAGAAAAGAGTACATTCAGACAGCAGTTGCAAGTCCTACTAGATAAAGCAGGACAATATTGGTGTTGATAATGGGTGACTTGAATGCAGATATTGTGTCAGACAGAACAAGATATGAGGACTTTCTGGGTCCACATGGGTGGAGCAACAGGAATAAAGAAGGACAGGCCATTCTAGACTTCTGTCTGGCAAATGGCTTTATAGTAGCCAGCACATGGTTCAGAACGACAGTCATAATATCACATATAAAAATGGACAACATGCAACTCAGGTAGACTTCTTCTTAGTAAGGAAAGGACATTGGGGTAGAATCAAAGATTGCAAAGTCATCCCCAGTGAAACAGTCGGCCCAAAGCATAAGCCACTGCTTTCCACAATCAGCTGCATAGCAGTGGCTGAAAAGGCTCTAAGGTCAACAGAGACCAGGGTGAAGACCTCTAAGTTGGCTAAAGGGAAAGCACAATATTTCAAGGAATTACTTTGGGCTCTAGCACCTCAAGAAGTAGAGGAAATAGGTGGAGATGAAGAAGAATGGCAATGTCTGAAAACAGCTTGTGTGAGAGCTACAGAACAGATATATGGCCAAGCCATGTATGGAGATAAGGTACATAAGAAAAGTTGGTGGTGGAAGCCCAGGAAGTCATAAAAAGAAAGAAGGTGTAAAGGGCAAAGTTGGAGATAAAAAAATGGACCAGGCTAAGAAGGAATACTGGCTGGCTAACAAAGAGGCTAGGAAAGGGCTTAAGTGACTCACTAGATGGCACAATGAAACTATTGCAGGTTGCAAGGAAATACAGAAAGATAAAGAAGATAGTCAGACACCCTTCATAAAGGATGTCAGCAACAACCTGCTCAGAAGCAGCTTCTGAATGAAGAAAATGTCACAGAAGCTGTATTGCCCAAGACATAGCCTACAATGAGAAAAGAGGAGGAGCCCACCATAGAAGAAGTTAGAATTTCACTAAGGAAAATGAAGTCAGGGAAAGCAGCAGACTCAGATGAGATCACAGCAGATGTGATAAAGATGCTGGGTGAGATAAAGGAGAAATGGCTCCTGAGGGTACTCATGGTACTCACTGTGGAGAGAAAGGCATATCACACATGACTGGAGAATAAGAATACCAGTGCCAGAGTTTTAGAACAAAGGGAACATTCACAACTGTAGGTAGTACTCAGGTATCAAACTCCTGTTACACTGCATGAAAGTCCTGGAGACCGTGACTTATAAACAGTTACACAGAGTAGTAGAAGGTAAGATGGGGGAAGAGCAGTTCTGATTTAGATCAGGATGCAGCACAACTGACCTGATGTTTGCAGTGAGACAGATAGTTGAGAAGAAGCTAGAGATGAGAAAATAGTTCAACTGGGCATTCCTAGATGTGGAGAAGGCATATGATAAGGTCCCAAGAAAGCTAATTTCAGCTGTCCTACAGTGGTTCAAAGTCCCAGAGACATTGGTAGAATTAGTGCAAGCTGTGTACAAGGACCCAAAGACTAAAGTATGAACAGTATTCATTCTCACAGAGGGGTTCAAAGTGCAAGTAGGGGTCCATAAGGGTTCAGCTCTGAGCTCATTGTTGTTCATGTGGGTGATGGACTATGTTAGCAAACAGGTCAGAGGGAACAGATTAACAAAGTTGCTGAATGCAGACAATATGGCACTACAGGTAAACTCTAAGCAAGAACTTCAGCAAAGGATAGAGGAATGGTATGCAAAACTGAAGGCACATGAGATGAAACTGAGTATAGCCTGGAACTACTTTGGCTTCTGCCTGTAAAACAACTGTGATGGCAGCAAATGTGGTAATCAGAAGAAGCTGAGAACTGAGATAGAGGGGAAATAGTGGAAGAGGTTAATGGCTTCACACATCTGGGAGGGGTGGTTGAGGAGAAGGGAAGTCTGAATGAGGAGGGCAAAGCTGGAATCAGAGAGGCTGCAGCCAACTGGCACAGAGAGGCATAGAGAGGCAGGTATAGTATATGACAGAAGAATGCCAAAGAAGCTGAAAAGCAAGGTGTACAAAACAGTGGTGCAACCATTACTGCTGTATGGTACAGGAAACTGGGCAGTAAATTCAGAGCAGCTGAGGAAGCTGGAGGCGATGGAAATGTGTCTGAGACAGGTGGTAGGATGCATACTGTTGGTCAGATGAAGAAATGAGGACATAAGAACAAAAGGCAAAGTAGTTTCTATTGCAGAAAAGGTCAAAGAGAACATATTACTGTGGTTCGGGCACATGTGCAGAAAAGCAGAATACAATGTGGTGAAGAACATTTGAGACAGGCAGGAAGAAGTAAAAGCTATTAAGATTTAAACTGGAGAGCACAATAGCTATCCGAAAACTAGTAGGTAACTCTCTCTGTAAATTAATAAGAAAAGGTATTGCAAGTCTTTTGCAAGTATTTGCAAGTATTTATTCTCTTGCACCATCCCTGGCTGCTGTGCATCCCTGGCTCTGGTGTTTGTACCTACTCATTGTGTTCCTGCTTGTCCCTGCCCTAGTCTACCTGAATGTGCCCTGCTGGATGCCAAAGAATATAGTCCTGAATACTGACATAAACTACCTGCTCTCTGAGAGTCATTTCCCTGAAAGGAAAACAGTGAAAGTATGTCTTGTAATGGTGCTACCCCTTATTATTACTACATTTAGTAGAATGCTACTGCTAGATTAAGCAAGCTTTCCTGCTAGGTTAGCCAGCAGCCAAATCTCCTCCTTTCTAGCATTAAAATGACCCTTACTTCCCCTTTTTGCCCTCCTTATTGCTAACTAGGAAATTTCTCTCCTCTATCCTAGCCTGATATCCCCCTTAGGGGACCATTTCTCCTGCTGCAATAAAGTGTCTGGCCACCAGATGTTGCTATACTATTAGCTTTCTGCCCTGTAATCCTTTACTTTTTCATTACCTTATCTCCCTAACAGAGTTCCTAGCCTTTTTCTGCATACTACTTCACTCTCTAATTAGTGTCCTAGTAGATCTTATTCACACAGCACTCCTCTAACATCTCAAGTCTATCCCTGCAAGCCTCTTTACTTTCCTCCACAACTCTACAAACCTACCTTCTGACTTTCACACTTCACTGATTGTTCTCCTCGACATTTTTTCTCTCTCTGGCTCTACCCGCTCTGTTCGCCCTTTAGGCTCACTCCGCTCCCCAACGCTACCCCAAATTCTCACCCACCCCTAGTGCTCCTACATTTATACATCACAGACCATACCCCCTCCCCTAGTTATCCAATTGTCAGACTAATTTCTCCTTAAACATTACATAAACACCCACACTCTTACTACTCTTTATACTACCCCTAATACACTATCTCACTCAAATCTATCTCATTATCAACCCTTATTTTGACTTCACTCTATCTTCTTCCTTACCATACCCTTATCATTACCAACCAAGACTTACAAATCTTTTTCTCTTACTTGCTGTAACACCCACTCTATCCATACCCTTTGTCCTTACCTTGTATGAAAACCTACATTATACTAGATCACTCCATCCCCTAAAACAAACATTACCTTTGAGTCAACCAACCTTCCATAGCCATACTAACATCACTTCTACCTCAACCTACCTCTCACCAAAGTATCATAGGTTAGCCCATATTACTTTCCAGCAAGCCAGAAAGTCATAAAATATTATCTGCAAACTCCTGAAGTTCTAATTTACTCTTCAACAACACCCTCTACTTCACAGTGATATCCATCCCAACCCAGGACCATACAACAACACCCCAATTAATCTCCACTAACCTCATTCCACCACCCCTTCACCCCAACTAGACCTCCTAATTCTTTACTCATAGCTCATCTTAACATACAGAAATTAAATAATAAAATTAGCCAACTTCATGCTCTACTAGACACACATTCTTTTGATGTTCTATGTCTAAAAGAAACTTGGCTCAAACCAGTAACAAAGGACAATGAAGTCATCCCACCAGGTTATAATATAATAAGATTAGACCGTACAACCAAAAAGGGTGGTGGGGTAGCAGTTCTGTATAAATCTGAGCTACAAGTTTCCGCAGTGGATCTACAACTACCTTTAGATAGTAATGTAGAAATTCTTATCTCTAAGCTTCAGGTCAATGCTAGCAAATCCATTTATGTAATATGCTCCTACCTACCTCCAAGCAATAACATCAACATCCTCGAAATTATCTTCTGCTGGCTTTCTTTATCCTTCTCACAAGAAACCATTGTACTTGGTGATTTTAATACAGACTGGAATAGCTACACCTCATGCAAACCTACAGCCCATATACATCTGCATGTCTTCTCTTAAATAATCACTACCCCACCCAGAATCCATAAGTCCAGTAGCAAAGAAAGTACCTTAGACTGTATCCTAGTAAATAGCCATCCCCTCTCTTATAAAGCAGATACCCTTCCTGATGACATTAGCGACTACTTCCTTACTTATATAATCAGGTAAAAAAACTTAATTCCCAACCAAACTATCCTTAAAACTACACAAAACAAAAAAAGATTTTAATCCTGCAAGTTTCCAAGCTGAGCTGCAAGCCTGTGACTGGTCTCCCTTAAAACAACTCTCCCTTGAGGAAGCAGTATCCTATTTTAACTCCAAATTTCTACAGATCCTGGAATACCATGCCCCTACTTGATCTATAAGAACTAGAAGTAAAGCTGTTCCATGGCTCACTAAAGAGACTAGGCATAAAATATTATCAAGAAATAAGATCTGGTCTAAATGGAGAAACACTAAAAACCCAACTGATCACCAGAACTATAACAGATGAAAAATGCCACTAAAAAATCAACACTCCTTGACAAAAAAAATCTATGACTTTAAACTCCAGCACAAGCATCAACAAAACCTACAAACTTTCTGGTCAACTATAAATAGACTTTTGCACCCAGGCCACTCCAAGAATCCAACCCCATCAGGTCTCTCCCTAAACACTCCCAATGAGATTGCTGATGCTTTCAATACCTTCTTTACAGAAACTGTCCAATCTCTTGCAAACTCCTTACCACCTGTTAGCTCAACCCTCCCATTCCCCCTGACTAGCACACCCCTACCTTTCATTTAAAGCCAGTTCCTACATCCCTCATCTCTACCCTACTTATCAGACTTAAACCATGTACCCCCCTCAGCTGATCTACTACCAGCTGAATACCTGCAAATCGCAGCAAAAGTACTTACCTATCCTATTTCCATACTTGTTAATAGAACCATGACCTAAGACTCCATCCCATCTCTCTGGAAAATCTCTCACATAATCCCACTTCACAAGGGTGGTAACGCAACCGAACTTTCTAACTTTTGCTCCATAGCTCTACTCTCTCCTCTAGCCAAAATTATGTACAAATGCATTCACCAACAACTACTTGATAACCTTCTCCAAAATAACCTACTATCAGACTGTCAGCATGGTTTTAGGCCTTTCAATAGTACTACTACTGCTCTCTTATCCTTCTCTGATTGCATTAACAAACATCGTAACAATAATAAGCTCTCCGCTGCACTCTTTATTGACCTCTCTAAAGCCTTTGATATGGTGAACCATCAAATACTTCTAGATATACTAAAATCACTCTCACTCAACTCACAGCCACTACAATGGTTCAAGTCCTATTTAGAACATAGACAGCAAGCTGTCCTCTGGGACAATAACCTTTCCACTCATCTTCCTATTACTCTTGGGGTCCCTCAAGGCTCTATCCTGGGACCTCTCCTTTTTCCTCTATATTCATGAATGATCTAAATATAAATATTCCTCAATCCACCTGCATTCAATATGCAGATGATTCCAGACTAGTGTGTACTGCCACCTCATCAGCTGAGCTCCAAACCATTACTCAAACTGTATTTAACTCAGTTGAAAAATGGTTCCTACAATTTTGCCTCCTGCTAAATGCCAAAAAAACTAAATTATTGCTACTTTCTCCTACACTAAAGTTCTTCCCAATTGATCTCACTGTTAAGTCCAACAATGGTACTGTCATTGCTCCTGACCCGACCACCACACTATTAGGCATAACAGTTGATAAAATCCTTAACTTTGACTCACATATTAACACAACTATTAAAACAGTTAACAGAAAACTTGGCTCTCTCTACAGGATAAAATCTTTCCTTACCCCTGAAGCGAGAACCACCATTGCCCACACCCACCTAATCTCTACCCTCCTCTATGCCTCACCCATTTATACTAATCTTTCCAAAAGTAACCTCAATAAACTGGCAACCTCCTATAACAACATTGCCAGATTTTCCACTGGCTCACCATTTAGAACCCACCATTGTCTAAATCTCAGACAGCTAGGATGGCTAGAACTGCATAACCAGCTACTATTTCAACAACTTACTATCACCCATAAGATATTCCATCATCCCAACAATACTCCTATTCTCAGTAGCCTAATCTCCCCCTATAGAAATCTTACTACCCATCACTCAGCAAATAAATTATTAGTAACCATCCAGAAATCCTATAATAAAGCAGGGGACTCTTTTTTCTCTAATTCTGTGGGTAAGATTTGGAATAGACTTCCCAGAAACCTAGCATTACTTTCATCATTACCACTCTTCAAATATCAACTAAAATTACTCCTTAAAACACAATGGCTATGCCCATGCGTTAACCCAGATTGACAATAACTGTACAGTATTACTGTTTTTCCATCCTCCCACTACCACCTAGTGGGATTACTAAGCCTCCTTACTCTAATTTTTAGTCTTCTCTTTATTGTGAACTACCCCGTAGTAGGTACATTGGAACCTTACCCCTGCTCCAGGCACTTGTATTTCAGATTTGTATGTATGCCAACTATTTTACTTGAGTGTATAATTAGGAACAAACTTAATAATTAGTTTGAATCTTTCTTGCTTTCCTACTCTCCTACATGTCAGATGTCAAACCCTAAACCATAGATATATGCTTCTAGAACTACTGTATTGCTAAACCTTGTACACATTATTCTTTTTGATGTTAGTTTCTACAATGTTAGCCTCCAGCAATAAGGTATTTCACATTTTATTTTTATATTTCTTTTCTTTTCATTTTTTACTCATGTGACATTAGCTTAATTTTGGAGCTTATCTCCCTGGGCCTCTACTGAAAATGGACATGTATCCAGTTAGACTAGCCCAGTCAACAAATGTGAAATAAAATAAAATAAATAAAAATAAAATAAAGTCCTAGCAATAACAATTGAAGAAATTACTAATATCTGACTTCTGTACATATTATGTTAGGGACAACTATAAACATGTACATGTATAAATGGCACAGCCAACACAGTAATATGCAACAGTTGAACAGCAAATTCTATAGATACGCAGACAAAGTAGGTTTGAATACCTCAGGCCCCTATATACTGTTATGCAAACATAATGTAACGGGTTGCAAAATTGCTGTCAGCAATAAAATGTCTCAATACATGTGCAAGGGTGATTATAACAAAGCGGAAAGAGTTCACATATATATGTACATATTTTAAGGGTGGTTGTGTGTTAGTCAAATAGAGCTATACCTATGTATACCTAGATAGAACAATGCATATGAACTACAAATGTATACCAACGTTCATGATTACTGACCTGTGCATATGTATCTTATAATAAGCTATATTCAAAAAGGTTAGTTATTAAAGCTAGATAACAAAACAGGTATCTAGAAACTGGTAAGTAACTCTCTCTGTAAATTTATGAGAGCTGGTACTTTTTTACAGATTGTAGTTAAATAAGAACCTTGGTCTTTTAAAAGTATATGTATCTTACTTTCATCAAACTTGGGATATAAATACATCAGTTAAACTGAGGAAAGCACAATAATTATCATAAACAGACAAGGAGAGAAACAGACAAATAAAAAAATGATTTCTGTATGTTAAATATTTTCATTAACTGAACACATAGAAGCCTTTCTACAAACCTGTGAACTTCAGTTAAAGGCTTGTTTAAATATCTGCATTGTTGCAAGTAATTAAAACACTGAATATGCATTTTAACAAAATCAAAATATCATTTACCATTTAAAAAGTTTCTATAACAATGTGCAGCATTTAGCACTTACTTAAAGCAAATCCTTTCATTTCTTAATAGTTCTTTTGTTCTCAGCAATTCTGTGGCATTAACTCCCTTATTCTCCTCAGATAACATCATCTGAGCATGCTGAGAGGTCAAAAGTCAAGCTGCATGTCTATTCATGGTGTTACAGTGATGTAATCAGTTTACAAACAAACAGGAAGTGTTCTAGGCTTGAGAAAGAGTACTTTTGAAGCTTTTTGATTTTTCGGTGGCAAAATACAGCATGAAGGAAATTTAAACAAGCAGATTGTACTCAAGAATGTTGTATGGCTCTGGTGCATAGCAAAACAAAAAACAGGCAGAGAGAGTTAAGTAAACTATACAGTAAAATGCTTAAGATATTTATTTTTGAACAGTAAATCTGTACAGTGTAAAGCCCTCTTTCCCCTTCTACTTCCATCAGCTTTAATATACTTTTTTAAATATAAAATTAGCACTATTTACATATTAAATAAAAACGTTCTGTTATCTATCTCATATTAATTTATAGAGCCAAAAGTATGTGTAGAATGTTTGTATGGTCACAGCAGATGTATACTTTGTGTAGAAATTGTATTATAACTTGATATGATGGGTATAGTGTGTTAATTCTGTAATAAGTTTAAATGGAAGTAATGTGACTCATTTGCATACTGTGTGAAGCTATTGTTAGAAAGCTATTGTCATTTGATGACTGTGAGATTAATAGAACAGTGTGAATGGATAGGAAAGAGAGGAGAAAAAAAAGAATCAGTAAGTGCTGGGTAGGAATATTATGTTACCATTAATGTAATGCATAGCCTGCATAAAACATGTTTGCTGTAAGGTGTTTATATTACTGCAGCTTATTTTTAAGTAAATATTTAAGCACGTTTGTTTATATTGAAGTACTTAGCAACTGTATATATTATTATGCAAAATAAAAGGAAAAGAATGAAAAACAAAAGAAAGTAAGAAAAAAGAGAGCAGCACTGAGAAATAAAGAAGAAAGCAGGCTTAAGTATATATATATATATATATTTATATATTTACTAAATAAGTAGAAAGCTTGTACCTTATGATTCCATTTGTATCCTGGGTTTTCAGATGTATTGTTTGTTAATAAGTTTTGAGAGTGATGGTTTTCATACTATTTCCCCTTAAGCTTCTTACTAGATTTGTCAGCTATAGTTGTTTTACCATTAGCAGCTTGTCTTTTTAGACTAGGCAAAAAAAGGTCCATTTCTTCTACTTTCTCAAGTAAGTTGCTTTTCCTCACAAAGGCTGATGCTTCTTTAAGAGAATTTAATATTTTTTGACCATCCGAGAGGGTAATTTTGATTCTGGCTGGAAACATTATCTGGGCTTTAATGTTGGGTTTGTTTAAGTCTTTAATAAGTGGGACACATGCTTTTCTCTTTGTGATCACAGTGGAATTGTAATCATTGTCAAATCTTATATTTTTCCCATCGACTTGGACTGGATTTCCTGACCATGCAGCTCTTAGTATTAAGTCTTTGTCTTGTGTAGACAGGAATTTTACAATGATGGATCTCACAGCTGTTGAATTTTTTGATGCAGATGTATATTCGATTCCAAAAGATAAAGCTTCAGGGAGGTTTAGTATTTTTGGAAGTCAATCATTTAGGAAGAGAATCATATTATTCCCTTCAATTTTTTCTGGAATTCCATAGATTCTAATGTTGTTTCTCCTGGATCTATACTCTAGATCTTCCACCTTTTCTAGTAACTGGTTATTTTGTTTTAGTAAAAAGTTTATCTGATTGTCATTTTCCATTTGCCTGGCATCTGTTTCACTTACTGATTCTTCTATAGCTGCTATTTGGTCAGAGTGAGTAGTAATAATTTCCTTTAAGTCATCAGTTTGTTTTTTGCTTTCTTTCTTCATATTTTCCATAATCTTCTCTAAATTATCCATCTTTATAGAAAGGTGATTATTGTTTGAAGTTCATTTTTCATAGTGCTGTCTTGTAGAGATGTCTTTGAGTGACTCATAGCTGTTTCAGTCTGTAACTGGTGACAGAACTTCTGACAGGTAATATGTTGGTAAATTGAAAAAATTAAGATTTCTTCTGATAAAGTTGTTTACAATATCAAGATAAGTCGTTGTGGAAAAATTCTTCAATGTTTGTTGAGTTAAAATAGAAAAGTCCTGTCAGAAAAAAATTTCAGGCAGAGCATCAAGAAAGTACAGCTAACTCCTTGGCCACGCTCCTTGAAGCCAGGTTTTAATATCTGCAAAACAAGTATACAGCTTCTTCTGAGAACCAGTATATAACCTAATCATTGATGATAAGGCTGTGTAATGTCTGTATTAGGCATCGGCTTGATAACTACATTGAGATGCCAATAATTTACTAAAAGGAAGACATTAATAGTTTAAATCTTCATAGAGTATGTTGAACTTTAAGCTACTTTTATTTCAGGTATTGAACTGCATGAATAAGGCATTGCCCTGGAATGTAACATTACATACAGAATTCTAAAATTCGGTAATAAGAATGATTCCTTAGCATTATTCGACAGTTCATCTACAGTACAGCGCTAACAACCTGCCATTACAAAAACCAATGCAATGCTTTCTGCACTCTTCTAATTAGACAAATAATCTTTTAAAGAAGAATTTGAAAGGTAGAAACGTCATTCTGGTTGGACACTTCTCACAGAAGCTTACATTCTACATAGACCTCTGAACAACAATTGCAGTTCAGTTTTTTTTTAAGTACCAGTGCATTTAGTTTTTACACTGAATTTTAGGCAAAATGTTTGCCTGACCATATTTTTTGATTTTGTCCTGAGATATTCTATTTACATTATTTAATTGGTGATAACTTACTTTTTTTCTATTTTACCCTAAATATTTTTTTTTTTATTTTTTTCAACTCATTAAGTTTCTTAATGGCCAGGTGTTCACTGACTTAGTATGATATGCTTTAGAAAACTATGACAGTTCAGGACAAAGGTACATTTATAATATCACCTGAATACATACAGTTTATTAGACTTTGAGAGAAAATGTCACTCCATGTATCTTGAAAATAGCTTGTTTATATACTGTATAACTGACAACATGAAATGCAACCTAACATCATTAGTGCGTAACAATTCAGTAATGAAATTTTAACAGAATCAATGAAAAATAAAGCATATTTAGCATATTAGTAACAGATTTCTCCATACCTAAATCATGCAATATGATGAAGAAAATTCTATTTACCCTATACAGGACACGATTTTGGAATGTCTTTAAAGTAATTTTCTGGATAGATGTATTTAAAGTGAGCAGCAAATAGTCCTCCTATTGCAAAATCCCCTGGTGCAAAAAAGGATTTGATGTTTGCACTGTTCAGTTGACAAGCTATCTTTGTTGACTTAAATTCATATGTTTGAATAAGCAAAATTGTTATGATGAGAATCATGGACATTTTAATTCCAGATGTTATCTTTTTCAGATAATTATTATAATACATATATAATGCCTTGTTCTAGCATACATTCCGAATATGTAATAAAAAAGAAAATGTGTGCTTCGTAACTGTATTTCAGAATGTTATGATAAACTGCTAGGTTTTAATATTTCAAGCAGAGGTATCATAAATACAAGGACGGTAGCGAGAACTGCTTTTATAATGTGATAAAGATATGACATTGTATTAAAAATGATAAACATTTTTATTACATTCATTTTGGGTAAAACCCTAAAGTACATTCTATACATCTTTGCTGTATAATTACTATACTGACAACTAGAGAAGGCATTATTTAATTTAATGAAGGCATACATAATAGCTCTTTACAAATAACCTTAATGACATCATGGAAATAATTTAGCATAATACTATCCTTAACATTTGGAAAGTGACTGATAATTGAAAATATTCAGTATACTTGAATTACATTAGATGATAGTTATACTGCAAGTAACGTGATACATTAGTTTTGTGCTGCTGTGTTGTTTGGTATTTACTTGTTAGCATATCTGAAGGCAGACCACAGTACATAGAATAAAATGAAAGTTAAATGGATCACATCATTTAGTTACTGTGCCTACTTCATACATGATAAATACAGCAAAATCTTATGACTTCTCAGTGTAAGAATGACACCTACCAAAAAATCGGTGAATTGAAAAATTGCTAATACAGAAGGTCTTATGGCTAATGAAGCTTACACTTCCATTTTATGTTGGTCTGTTGTGCATTTGTCTGCTCCTTAAGCTCCTTTGTATTTCCTGTCTTTTTTATTGACATTTTAGAGCTAGTCAATATAAAGAATTATAATTCAGTCTCTGATCATAACCACATTATTATGTGTTTGAGACATGGATGCCAAGAAATTCACCTCGAGATCAAAACTGAGAACACCAGAACTGAGACCCTGTCATAATTCTTTGTGTATGGACCTTCATCTGCTCCATGTACTACTAGTTAGATAAAAAAAAAAAGGAAAAAAAAATGCAAAGTGCTTTACTGGCTTCTTAAGCTGGTAAAGCACTTAATGAGCACTGACAGTTAGTAACACACACAGTTCAGTTTTGTCAAGGGGAGATCATGCCTGTTAAACTTGGTCAACTTCTTTGAAACAGTCACCAAAGCCATGGACAAGGGCAATGTACACCATCTACCTTGACCTAGCCAAAGCCTTTGACACTATTCCCCACTTGGGCATAATAGATAGCTCTCCTAGCTAGGCATCAACCCATATGTTACCAGATGGGTAGCTAACTGGTTCACTGATCGAACCCACTCAGTCAAAACAGGGGAAGCTCCTCTAGTAGTAGACTTGTAGCAAACAGTGTACCCCAAGGATTGGTCTTGGGGCCTTTGCTGTTTGGGATATACTTTTCTGAGGTGGAAGCCAAAACCAGTGGTCTGTGGCTGACCAAGTATGCAGATGACTGCAAGCTGGCTGCTGTCTTAAATTCCCTAGTGATGAGAACATCCTCCAAGAGGACCTTACCTAAACTAATGACTGGTACCAGAAGCATTGCCTCAAACTGAATGCCAAGAAATGCATCATTATCCCTTTGGAGAAAATATCACCCCCAATAATTATCACATTAATAACAACGTACTCAGCATGCAATCAGTCATGAGGTACCTTTGGCACCCAGGTTGATAGCAACCTAACTTTTGACCACCACGTTGCCTCTGTTCTACAGCTTTCTACATGGCCCACCTCATAAATAAGGGTATTTCATCCAGGAACCAGGAGATCATAACATTCTTGTACTCATCCCTTATCAGGCCCATTATCGAGTACAATGCCCCCTTCAGCATGTACCTTGCCAAGCACATGCAGTAACTGGAGAGACCACAGAGGTTCCTGGGTCTCAAACACCTATCCTATAGAGATAGGCTAAAAGCCCTGTCTCTCTACTCAGTATTTGTTACAGTGACCATTTAGTCAACAAGTTCTATTTTTTAGGAGGTTTGTAGATAATCTGTTTATTGTGTGGGGAGGTGGAATTAATAGTTTTTTTTGAATTTGAGAAGCATCTCAATGAGAGTACTGAGATTTTGAAGTTCACCTCTAGATATTCTGCCCAAGAGGTTAATTTTTTAGATGTAACTGTCAAGGTAGATGACTATGGCAACATTTATACGACCTTATATAGGAAAGAATGTCATGTTAATCACTTGCTTCAGAAAGGTAGTATGCATCCAACATATACCTTTAGGAATGTGGTACACAATCAGTTGTTTAGGGGGTCAAGACTAAACGTTAGAGAAAATGATTTTCAGCAACAGGTTGGGACAGTTACGAGTGAATTAAGGGAACAAGGTTATGAAGAGAGTTTAATACAAACTAATGTTGCAGATGTTATAAGTATGAGGGACACTAAAGCTAGACCCTACTTTTCTGAAGGCTATACTGTGAGGCACACGGATAGTGTTGGAGGTCGCAAGGGTAAATTGAAGGTATCTTTGAGTTATACCAGTGATGTTTCTAGGTATATGGACATTGTAAGTAGACACTGGAATATTTTAACAAATGATAAAGATATAGCCAAGGTAATAGATTGTGAACCTAAATTTCTCTTCGGGAACAAGAAGTCTCTAAAGAGACGTTTATGTTTTCCTAAGAATGTTCCTTCTGCTCAGTGTGAGGTTGGAGCTAAACCGGGTGGCAGATGTTCTTTTTGTGGTCTCATAGATACTACTTCAGAATTTGACCATCCTGATCAAAGAAAGATTTACAAGTTCAAAGTTACTGCTATGTGTGAAAGTAAGCATATAGTTTGCGTTGCATATTGTTTATGCTGTAGGAAGTTTTACGTTGGGAAAATGGATAGATGTTTTAAAGATAGGATCCGTGAGCATATATATCACATAAATAAAAAGTGTAGTACGAATGCATTATCAAAACATGTTATTAGTACTGATTCGACAAATACGTTTATGTTTATGGCTATAGGCAGGGTTTATACATATGCCAGAGAAGGTGATGTTCATAATCGAACTGAGGAGTTAAAGGCCATCTGGATAGTTAGACTCAGAGGGGATGCTGGACATGGGCTGAATGAAAATATTCCCTTGAGACCTAAATTAAAGTCCAGACCACTGTTTAGATAAAGAATGCTCATCAACAAAATATATATATATATTTTTTATATATGTTTTATTTTATCTGTCGATATAATAATGTTTCTGTGCTTAGAATTTTTTATTATTTATTGTTTATGTTGTATGTTGATACTATCTAGTATTGGCATATATTTTTTAAATGATGGTTTTTATGATCATGCTTTTTGATCATGTGACTATGAGAGATTTTTTATCATGTGATGTATTTGTAATGATATAAAAGGATGGTTTAGAATTTTAGTATTTGTTAACACCCAATGAAGCAGTTTGTGAAAGCGCTTGTGTTCTTTTATTCGTGATTAAAAACTTGGAGTTTCTTACATTGGAGCGTGGAGCCTTACCTGAGTCCATTTGTTGTATCTTATTATATGCTCTTAAAATAAGCTGTCATTTCTGTATTGCCAATATTGTTCATGTTTATATTGTCAATGCATATTTATTATCAAGAGTCTGATTATTTCACTCAACTGTTGATCTTTTTAAACTTAGTTAAATCATGCTTGTCAAACAAAATGATTATTGTTAACCACTAAGGGTATAACCACAGGTCAGGAGTTGAAAGAACCTATGTTTGCTAGCATGATACTAATTTCTTCCATCTCCAGGTGAACTTTGCTCTATTGGTTCTAATGCCAAATCGTTGGTCTCCTCTTCCATGATCTAAATGGAATTTGATTTGATACTTATGAAAAGCTTGTTTAACTTTGAATAGGGTACGTCTGGCATAAGCTTACCATGGAGAATGTGGAAAGACGCCCCTCTATAACTGGAAAAGAGAGTCATCCTGGTTTACCAGTCCAGACGTAGTATTCTTCACTTTCACTTATCTTTGAAGACACACATTAGCTATATTAATCCTACCATGTTTTAAATCTGTTGTTGGAGCTTATCCACTTCTGAAGACTTATCGTTATGGGAGCTGCGGACTGCCTCAGTGATGTCAACTACAATAATGAACCACAACCTACTATCGATTAATAAGAGTGCAGGCCTACCAGGGAGTTCCTTCAAAGGCTACTTCTGCCTTTAATTAATCTGCTTAGCAATGGTCAACAGTTATACAACCTTATTTATCAGCCTGAGATTCTACCTTCCTGACACCCTAGCACTAGAAAGTTTGACACAACTTTCTTGATTTTAGTTAATTGTCATTCTGTATAATCACACTAAACCTACACCAGTCCCATGGCAAACACTGCAACCTTCTTGCCCTGCCTCTACTTCTGAAAGACCCTCTGTGAGCATTGCCTGGGAAGTTATTTGCTCTAGACAGCTTCCGTTACCACGGGCTTGTTCCAGCAGGTGCTAGGATTTGCACTGTGACATGTACTGCATCGCATCCATCATGACTCTCTGTTAGTGCCTCAGTTACAAAGTCATTTATGATTCAGTGTCCCCAGCCTTACTCAGGCTAGAGGAGCAGCCAGCAGTCTCATCCAAGGTATCAGGTTAATTACTTTCACACAAAAGCCTCTGTGATATGCTTACAGTAGAACCCTTCATTATTTGTGCTTCCTAATAGCTTTCCCTCCCTTTGCCCAATCCTGGTTACAGTTCTGGTCTCCTCCATGAGGTGATGTGGTATTTAAATTGGCTGAAATGGACAAAGAAAACAAATGGCATACCAAGAATAGTTGAGTGATGATCAGTGGGTACTGAATTAAAGAAGAATGCAGTAAAAATGGCCAGTTAAATGTTAATCAGTCAGCTACTATAGAACAACATGCTTCTGTCCCCATAAACATAGTTATAATCACCACGAGTTCTAGACACTTCTGTTTGCAGCATGGCACTACGAATATTTTTGTTTTTTGTTTTTTTTATCCAAGTCACATTCCAAATGGAAGCATCTGTTCATCTATATATGAATATGTTCTGCTCAGTCTAGGCAGTTAATCTACCTTGTATCAGTGTCACATACCAACATTTCAGAATTGTACATATTATACCATCGTCTACTGATTTGTGCTCTTTTGCATGATTTGCATATGGTGTTATCTATTTGTTTTCTAGCAGCAGGAGTCACAAGCCATCTCGGAATATTCATGAATATGGCTTTGTTTGAAGTACGTTGTTTTTTAATCTGTCTCCTTATGTGCACACTCATCTTTCTTTCTCTTCCTTCTTTCCATTCCTTTTTTATTCTGCCTGGTTTTTTTTTTTGTTTTTTTCATGTTCCTAAGCTATATTGCTTGAGCTTTTTAGCTTTTCACAAAGCACTAAACTGGGCATTTAGTATGAAAGCAAAACATTTCAATCTAATTCACTGCTCATCATGAACTCTTTCAAAAGTAACTATCACAACACATATAAAAAATGGGTAAATGCAAAGTGGTTTAAAAATGTTGAAGTGTTAGGTTATATTCTTGTCACAATATAACATTATGAATGTATTACTTTCCCCATGACAATATTTATTTATTTGTTTCTGCAGCTTAAACAGAATTAGTGAGAAACAGCATTCTTCAAAGAAAAGCACATAACAATGGTAACATACTGTTTAGAATGAAAGAAAAGTTATACGACTTAGTATAATTTTGCTGTATTTATTGCAGTATTACTAGATGTGCATTGAATAAACTGAGAGCTTAATACACTATTTTCTTCTGTTTTTACAAGTACAAAAACATTATTTACCTCGTATATGCTTTCTGGTGTTTATTTCAGGTTTTAGTAAAATAATGTAACATTTATTAAAGAAAATACAACAGAGCAAACCGAGAGTGGATGATAAAATAGCAAAAATTTCTACAGCCACCATATTTTTACCTTGAGTACTTAGATATGCAGGAATGAAAGATAACCATACACTGACGAAAACCAACATGCTAAATGTTATGTGCTTTGCTTCATTAAAGGTGTCAGGTAACTTTCTTGCAAAGAATGCCACTATGAAACAAACACTTGCTAAGCTTCCCATATATCCTAGTACAATGTAAAAATATGTTCTGTTTCCCTCATTACATTCAATAATATTAATGTTGATTACAGACCATGTATTAACTTCCACATAAGGAGGAGCATTTGCTACCCAGACAACACATAAAATGACTTGCCCTAATGCACAAAAAAAGACAATCAATAATGGAATATTAGCACCAAACCATTTCTGTAACACACTGTTTGGATGTGTTGCTGTGAAAGCCATGACTACAGTTATTGTTTTAGATAAAACTAAGGAAACACTCATTGAGAAAACCACACCAAAAACAGTTTGCCGGAGAATGCATGTTATATTTATGGGATGACCAATGAACATCAGTGAACAGAGAAAGCAGAGTTGAAGAGACACAAGCAAAAAATAACTAAGTTGTCTATTGTTTGCCTTTACAATGGGAGTTTTCCGATATTTAATAAAGACTAACAAGACAGACAAACATACAGTTGTGAATAAAATAAAACAGCAGCAGCCAAAGATATCCCTAAGGCATCTTCATAACTCAGGAATTCAGTTATTTTGGGAATGCATGCATCACGCCTCTCATTAGACCAATGATTTTCTGGACATATAATACAGTAACTGGATCCTGAAATATAAAAAAAAGAAAATAAATGTATTTGGGCAAATAAACATGTTACAACTTATTTTGATATGGACTCTGAACAACAGCAACAGTTGCCCCACACAAGTGAGAATATTGATGAGATTTAATTGAACTTCAGCAAACCCCTGCATTTTTAGGTAAACGGCTGTTAACTGTGATTGAACTATATGATGAATATATGTTATCCACAAAAAACACACACTGCACCAAATTATGAATTTCAGGCAGTCATCCAATAGAGGCTGTCCAATTCAAAAATCCACAAGTCTCAGCCGTTCGCTTCAACAGTTTATTAAAAAACACACAGCACAAAAGATATCGGATTAAGCGCTTTCATCTCTTATCCAGAGACTTCATCAGAATCAAATACCTTCTGTATAAGAGATTTGACTCACTGAGTCTAAAATGTAGTAGCAGCCCCACATACATTTCCTGATTCTGATGAAGTCTCTGGATAAGAGATGAAAGCACTTAATCTGATATCTTTTGTGCTGTGTATTTTTTAATAAACTGTTGAAGCGAACGGCTGAGACTTGTGGATTTTTGAATTGGACAGCCTCTATTGGATGACTACCTGAAATTCATCATTTGATGAATATATGTTACCTGAGCCCAGCCAACTGTACAACCTGATACACAAAGAAAATACAACATTGACATAAACAACTACTCTACTTAAGCACATATGTGGTAAGCTTACTAAAATAACAAGAAGGCAATTCCACAGTTATATAAACCTCATACAGTACTACCTAGACCCCCTTTGTCATTTTAAGAAACAACAGTTTAATGTTTTCCTTCACAATCATCAATTTAATTTCTTTCTGGGGATATTAAGATCCAGTACCCCAGCTTCCTACCACTCTGCCTCTAACAACCACATCTAGTGCTATACATATTATGTCTGACTTGGAGCAAAGTAAATTTTCAGCGGAGACCCCGGGAGAAATGCTCCAGATGCACATCTTTCTAAAGTGGGAGGAAACCGGAGCACCCAGAGGAAACCCACACAAATGCATTGAGGGCATGCAGGCTCCACACAGGAGATTATTCTTATTTTGCACAGAAGAGATGATTTATATCCAGCCACTATAACGTCACTACTTGCTGCATATAGATGCAAGTCCTGGCCAAAGGACAGGTAGTGGTATATATGGATATAGAAATACTACATACCAAGGCAACTAACTCTCCATATGATAACTCTCCAAACTAGCTGAAAGATATATTATGTTATATAAGAAGAACATATCTCTATGTGGCAGTGATCTATATCTCCCCAACCTTTGTCATTGTCACTGTTTGAGCAAATACTAGCAAACATATTCCCCAAATGTATAGAAAGTAATGACTTTAACTTCAATGCATAGCTCAGCTGCTCCTCATCTTCAAAGATGCCTTGGGGTAAATGGCCTGGACTGGACCAAGCATTGTAGGTTCTTAACAAGACTCAAGCCCAACACAGGCTTCAATGCTTTAACAAATATTTTATTAACTAATATATCAAACAGATGCATTTTTTATTCATGGTCCAATGTTAAGAGACTGGTCCTTTAAATCACCTTGGAAACCTCCTCAAATTATAGTCACAAGTCCAATATTTCAAAGTAAGAAAGCAAGCCTTCTTCCCACACTGTAGACCATAAACTGGTCACCCTTATTTTTAGGGATGAATCTAAATGGTGTCCTTTCTTACTTTCTGATCCAACTGTCAACAAACTGGATGCACTTTTTCCATAAGCAATCATGTGGATCAGGAGACAAATAAGAACATGGATATGCACAGGTATCATAGGCTCATACTAGGCTATCTGCCCTAGGGCATTTATAAGCCTAGCCAGAATGTCTTTGGCTTTCACCACCCATTTTAAATGAATTTTGCTATGCCCTTTTTCGAGGTTAGTATACTGTGCCTCTGTCTAACAGTGACACAGAAGTGATACCCAGGGTAAACCTACGATCTCCCATCCACTCATCAAGATTCCTCTTGAAGAGAGTCAATGAGGGACTCTGCCTAACCTGGACTGGAATTCTATTCCAGTGTGAAGGGAGCCTCTGGGTTAAGAATCTGTCCCTCCAGCATGTCCTATTTATTTCAGTGCTGAGGTTCAAGTCTCTCGAGCACGTAGCTCGATGGGATTTGGATTTTCTGAGGTGCAGCATGTCCATTAATTCTGGGTTGGACATGGCTTTATACGTCAGGCACAGATCTCCTCTGAGCAGGTGGTATGCCACTGAGTAGAGCTGGAGTTTCTTTAACCGGGCAGCATATGGCATCTGTTTGAGCCCTTTGATCCTCTTGGTGAGGTACTTTTGGGGTCTTTCCAGTTGCTGCAGGTGTCTGGTAAGGTACATCCCAAAGGGGCATTGTACTCAATTATGGGCCTGATGAGGGATGAGTAAAGAAGCACGATGACCTCCCCTGATCTAGATGTGAATCCCTTCATGATTAGGTGGGCTATATAAAATGTATTTCTAACCACTTTGGCCACGTGGTTTTCAAATGAGAGATTGCTATCAACTTGGGTCCCCAGGTCCCTAATTACTTCTTCCGTACTTAATGGATTACCACCTATGTGGTAATTTGTGGGAACTTTGTTTTTGCCAAAGGGGATGACTATACACTTTTTGGCATTTAGCTTGAGGCCATGGCTCTGGCACCAGTTGCCTGTTTCTATGAGGCCCTTTTGTAGGATGCTTGTGTTGGCTGGAGAGTCGATTATGGTGCCTAGTTTGCAGTCATCTGCGAACTTGGTCAGCCACAGTCCTTCCATGTTGGCCTGTACCTCTGTGAAATATATACTGAACAAGAGAGGTCCCAGGACTGAGCCTTGTGGGAGGCCACTTGTAACTGGTTTGGAGTCTGACATGGCTCCAGCAATTCTAGCCATGTGGGTTCTGTCCTTGAGCCAGTTTGCAACCCATCTAGTGACATAGGGGTTTATATTTAAGCTGGTGAGCTTATCTATAATGCCCGAGTGGGTATTGTATCGAAGGCTTTTGTGAAGTCCAGGTAGGCTGTGTGGACCACCTTCCCCTCGTCAATGGCCTTGGTGACTGTTTCAAAGAAATCGACCAGGTTTAAGAGGCAGGATCTGCCCTTAACAAAGCTGAACTGGGTAGGATCCAGTGTCTGTAGGTCCCCAATATCTTTATTTATGAGGTCCATGATGATCCTTTCCATAGCTTTGCAGACCAAGCTAGTCAGGCTTATGGGCGATAGTTTCCAGGATCCGTTGAGGCACCACCTTTGTGGAGAGGGACCACTGTTGCTGTCGCCACTCTTTGGGTACATATCCTGTAGTAAGGCTGAGATTGAACAGTAGTTTTATGTTTGGGTTTAGCTCTTCTTGGAGTTCATGTAGGGCGCAGCCGGGACACCGTCTGGTCCCATTGATGCTGTGTTTTTGTTTTGGAGAGGGCGGCTCTTACCTGAGCATCTGAGATTTCAGGGGCAGCACTCTGCTGGGATAGATATTTGCCCTTTGGTGGGTTTGGTGGGGGAGTCGCTGAACCTGTCAGCTTGGATGTTGGCAATGTCTGTGGGTTCGGTGTATTTTTTGTCATTTTGGACTAATTCTGAGCATATCTGGGAATTCCCACCCAGGTTCCTAACATAACTAAAGAAAGCCTTGTGATTATCCTTAGTGTCCTGTGCAATGTTTCTCTCGAAGCTGGCCTTAGACGATTTTATGAGTGCCCGTAGTTTTTTGCTAATACTGATCAGAGATGCCTTCCCTTTTTGGGATTTTGCTCTATCATGTAGTAGCTTCTTCCTTCTATTGTATAGTTTGTTTATAGCTGGGATCCACCAGACAGGACACCTGCCTTTGGAGGATTGGGTATTGGTTTTATATGGGATTGCATGATTCATGCATTCCTGAAGGTGTTCATAGAATGCGTTTATAAAGGATTCTGCGGTCTGGGCCATATTTTCCACAGGCCCGGGGGCTTTGAAGGATTCCACCTCAGTTTTGAGGAGTGTGAAATTTGCTTTAAGAGAAGTTTTTCACTGTGGTTTTCTGGGCAGGGGGTGGGGTCAGGATGTGAATATTCAGTGAGATTAGTTTATGGTCTGATCTTACCTGTGAGGGATACACTTCTGGTCTGGAGCATAGAGCCCCCATGTTGGTGATGATCAGGTCCAGTATGTTTTCCCCTCTTGTGGGAGTGGTAACAAGTTGTTCCATAGCATTTGAGTTTATAAATTCTAGGAACCTTTGGGCTAGGGTGTTGGAGCTAGAGTAATGCTCCCAGTCTATGTTTGGGTAGTTGAAGTAGCCCAATATAATGGTGTTTGGAGAGACCTTCATATTTTCCAGTGTTCTCAGGAAGGCCGAGTGGGGTTCCTGGGTTTGGGAGGGTGATCTGTAGTAGGCTACAAACTGGAAGGCAGTATTACCCACTGTTAGTTGCACATGGATAGTCTCTGATGCTTCGTGCTGTGCCACCAACCTGGAGGTGTGGGTATCTTTGACGAATATTGATACTCCCCCTCCTTTTGTGGTTCGGTCCAAGTTTTGGAGCCGAAAAGCATGGTATGAGGTATAACCTGGTAGTGCTGGGGTGCTCTTGGGAGCCTTGAACCAGGTTTCCGTTACTGCACAGATATCGATGTTCTCCATGCTAAGGAGAGTTTTGAGTGCATGCATCTTGAGGTTTAGACTTCTGGCGTTGAGTAGCATTACTCTTAGTTTCTTATCCCTTGTGATACCTATGGAGGTGGGTTTGTCTTTTGAGCCTTGCCTAAAAAAGGGACTATGGGGGTGGCAAGAGCCTTTGCCAATATCCGAAAGCCCAGGGGTGACAAGTGCAAGCTGTCCCTAGCGAAGCATCATGGCTTGTCGAGCATGTCATCCCAGGCAGACAGGCATTGGATCCCCTTTGAATGACACCAATACTTAAGCCAGTTGTTGAAATTGATCATCTTGTCTTCATATTGTGACATCATTCTTGGTGAGGGTAAGATGCTACTCAAGGTCAGGGTCATACCAGCCTGGGCTACATGCTCAGAGAGCTCCTCTATGTCTCTTCATGTAGTCCAGGGAGGTACATCTCAGGTCATTCACGCCAGCATGGACAATGACTGAGTCATATTTGTACTTGCCTTGGAGTGACCTGAGTGCTTGTGTTATGTGGCAGATCCTAGCGCCCAACAGGCAGCTCACCGTGGCCTTCTCCTTGTTCAGCCTGGTGAGCCGGACGTCAGTGTGCCTGACGATAGAGTCACCTATTACAAGTGTATCAGGTGTGTTGTTTAGCCTTAAGGGCTGTGACTGTTCAGCATACTGGCTTTGTGAGCTATGTGTTGCACGTGTTTTGTTTTGGGGTAGCGGTTGCTTGGGTGTCTGCTTTGGAGGTCTCTGCTGCTTAGGCAGATTTTTATTTAGAGCCTCAGAGTATGTTTTTGTGTGTTTATGTGTTTGGTTTGCTGTCATGGTAGGTCTATGTGAGACTGGAATTGTAGTGAGTGTGGTTTCCTTCTCCTCCTGACTGGTTACGCCAGTACTGAGTTGAGAGAGCTTAGCCTCCAGTTTGGCTATATGGTTGCATCTCTCACATGTGTTGGAATTTGTTGGGAGGAGGAGAGGGTTGTCTGTCTACATGAGGCAGTTGTAACATTGCCTCAAGATTCCCAGATTCACCAGCTGGACCGGAGTGGAGATTGACAACTGACCTTTGGACATGCTAGAATAGTATTGGGAATTCCTTTATAATTGAAAAAAAGGGCCAATGGGGAACAAGGTACTCAAGGGGAGTTTGTGAGGGTGTAGTGCTTTGAATTTTTTAGTGCTGACTTATATAATTGCTTTAGTGAGCAAGTGCCAGGCTTTAGAGCAGGAATAGGGTGTTTAGTATGAGAACTAGATCAGTTCTAAGGGAAAAAGTGAAGAGCAGACTTTGTGGAGCCGAGAATGGTTTAAACCCAATTAAGCGGAGCTGCCCGATGCTGTGCAAAGCCACGCCAAAACGGGTTTTATACAGGGGGACTTGAAAGAGCTAGAAATTGGCCCAAAACTGCCAATAGACTACCAGATTCTTGTGCTGGGAACACTCCTCCAGGGATAGATAAGCTGCTCTAAGCTCCCCACTGCCACTGGTGAACAAAGAAGCCTCCCTTTATCCAAGAAAGGAAATGGGCAACACAGGAACTTTCCAAAAGTCCAGAATACAGCAAAGCCTGTATTTGAGCTACTCTAGGTCAGGAAAGATGGGAAGAGTCCAAGCCTGGAAAACACGGGAAATAACTTAGCTGACAATAACCTTCATCACAGATACCTAGAACTAAGAAAAAATGCAGAATACCAACAAATTCAGTAAAAGTAATATAACTAAAAAATAGGTAATTGATTATCACAGCTTCACACAAACCACTCTAGAAATCCATCAGGCTGTTAACCAGCCTTATCACAGATCATTCTAGTCATAACAGTTTATCTATGGAGCAACAGTCAGCAAATGAGCTCTAAAAGTGATTACTAACCTCATTAATTAAAATCCAGAAGCACATGGCTGCTACATCTTGCTCCACTCTGGGTCATACCTGCCCTCCAAAACAGAAATATCCCTTACCAGAAATCAGTCCCACATACTTCTTTTAAAAAAATCAAGACTAAAGAAACCTAAAACTATCAAAAAATCAGATGCTAGAAGAAATAACAGCATCCTATATTCCATAGATACTGTGACAGGGCTAGCCACCCAGTGGTATAAACCTTAGCTCTAGATGATTGTCACTGCTGAAGTGACATCCAGATCCAATGTGCAAAAATGAGAAAAAGGGATTGCGGCTGGATGGATGGATGGATGGAGGTCTCTATTAGAAGCACAAAAACCCTAAACCACGAATGCTCACATGAGTGAAAATGCCGGGAATCGAAAGTGTGATTGCGGGTCATGTTACAGTGAGCAGTGGAATATTTACCCTTTCCTCACTGTAGTGTGACCTTGGAGTTAGACTATATAGTTAGCAGGGGGTGTGGGGACCACAGCCCCCCACAATAGCAACTTCGATTACCAGCATTTTTGCTCATGTGAGCGTACGCAGTTTAGGGTTTTCGTGCTTCTAATATAGACCCGATGGATAGCTGGATGGATGGATGGATGGATGGATGGATGGATGGATGGATGGATGGATGGATGGATGGATGGATGGGCAGTGGTAAAGTATACTGAAAAGCCAGTACCTTATATGTTTGATATCAGGTACTATCCCTGATTTGTTCAAGTGTACACTTGAAGTACCCTTACCAAAAGTCCAAATCCATTCCTCATCAGAGCACTAACTCCTGTTACCGATTTATATCCAGTAACAACAATGTTCAAAAATATACAACCAGATATTCAATCATGCAAACAAAATTCAGTTTGCTCTATAATGCTCAGCATGGTTTTCAGAAAATCTTTGTAACTATAATAGTTCTTTATATAGCAAGTGATTAAATCTGGAACAACCTAAACAATGAACACATTACACCTGGTGTATTCAAACACATGCATAGCATTTCTTTTTAATGTTATGCATGCTACTACTTTGTGTTTCATTAAATGTGATGCCATGAAAATCTTGTCATTTATTTTGAGTGTTTTGTGAGGGAAAACTGCACACAGAAATAATAATAATTAGTGCTAAAAGCATAGAAAACAGCAGAGAATAAAGAAGTATAAGTTATCCATTAACTTTATTGAAATTTATAAAGAAAGAGCTGCCATTATAACTGCATTTCTTAGTGGGTTTGTCTTTGGGATGACATGGCAGCATGGCTTAGCCAAGTTACTGCTGCCATCAATATCATGTAATATCATAAATTTTGATGATATAGGGAGGGGGTTGACCTAAAAGCTACCAGTCTTACTCATGATGCCTGGGTTAGTTTAAATTTACTAAATCTTAGTTCCCCACACATACTCAGAATGAGTTCATACAGAGTACCTGCAATGAATGAGGCACTGATCTGCTGCTTACCTTTGAAAGCAGCTTAAGCCTGCAAGGGCCTTGCCTCCAGTGTTAGATTAAGTGCTTCTTGGGCCCTAGGCTGTTTTCAAACCATGGGCCCCATTTACATATTTTTAGCACCATGAATAAATGCATGCATTCTTTTGGATTCACAATCTTGATTGTTTTTAATTATATTTTTGTTTAATACAGGAACTGTCTTGCAGTATGTTTCAAATATGTAGTTTGGAACATTTTATCAGTAAGAAGTGAAACAAAATATATTAACCAATAATGACAAAAGTATCCATTCCAGGACATTTCATCCATAAAAGCCCACTCAAACTGCTATCATTATACTCCACCAGTGTCAGTGCTCATCAATTACATCCACTTCACATCACGTGCCTGACTATCATTAAAAATGACCACAGTAGAATATTTCAGTTTACTTTCCACAAATACACACTAATCTTGCAAAGACAGACTAATAAACTTTTAACTTTATCAACTCAGCAGAGTCACTCATTTTTATCCTTAGACATCCTCCAAGCACAGTAATTATAGCTATATTGTTGCCTGCATCCTTCTCATATGTCAGTGTTAAACATTAATAACAATAATAATAAACAAAGTTAACATATTTCACATTTTTTTCACTGAAACATACAAGAGCCATACAAAAGTATTCCAACTTAATTCTCACATAGATGCAGACTACTCCTGCAAAGCCAGGTTAAAGACTTTTTAAAAATAAAGGAATGATAAGAGTCTAAGGTACTTTCAGCCACAGACAGCCCCCACTCCATCAGCAGTTATAGCTACTTTGTTGACTGTGTACACCCATTATTGTTATGAATATATAAATTACACATACTTTCTTGATAGCTTTGGATGAACTACATAAAATTGTAAAAAGATCACTAGCATTACACCATAAAGGCCTAGCCATGTATAGCATTGTTTAAATGGAAGAATATTTATAATGACAGCATAAGAAATATTAACCACCTGATCACGAATTCTATGTCAAAATGCACAATTTCTGTAGAAGCAAAAGTTATTTGAATAATTCCACATTATGGATAACTATTACTAATGCAGCTACTGCTGTTGGCAAAAAAAACTGCATATCTGTGCTTCATTAAAAATGCTGCATTAAAGAATAAATGACCTATGTTGCATTACTATGGTGTGCTGATGATATTGCCATAATATTTCTTGTATAAGATCAGCTATGCAATATGGAATGGATGGCAAACAACAACTACAGGTTCATAGTTAGTTACTAGGCATACAGTACTGGAGAACATTAAAAAGCTGAAACCAAATTTCTAAATAACCCAAAGTCTGGTTAAGTGAAGTCACATAGTAGGTAAACAAAGGTGGAAATATTCAAATCCTGCACTCTTACCACAGGATGCAGCACATCCGTAAGCTGGAGCTTTTGTTCTCTGCAATAATTGCCAGACAGAGTAACATATTTTAACTAAATGCAGAAATAGAGAAGACTGCATCACAGTAACATGCAATAATGACTGCAGAATATATGCTGAAGAATGTTGAAGATCTCTCTATGTTTTTCTTGTCATCAAGGATAACTGTCTCCTATGACATCATTCAGTGCAGGTCTGACCTACTTTAATGTCTGATAATTCTGTATTTTTATATTAACTCATACAGCCAGAACAAAGGACACAGACAACCTGTGTTAAAAGACAAAGCCAGTGTAGCTGTGTAACTGTAACACTGAATCATAGCAAATAACTAAAAAAAAAAAAAAAAAAGAACTCCTGCATATACACACACACACACTAACATGTAACACTTATAAGACTATATCCCTTAACCTCAAAGCACTATGAATGAAGAACCAATGAAAGACTGTCTGATTGAAATTTACTTCCCATATTGATATGCCAACTTTAACATCATCGCTAAACTTCAAAGGATATGCATTCTATAATTTGGTTGGTGACAATTTAATATTTTCTTTCCTTGTTGCCTAATATGCAAAAGTAATCCAGAAACAGAAAGCCCTTTGACTTTTTCCAGAATGCAGTAATAAATAATCTGACCACAGCAGATCAGAAAATGGTAAATTTCTTATATGCCAGTGTTAATTCTGAAAGGTCTCTAGATTGCATCAGCAGTGCTTGCTGCTGAATAGGAATGCAGCCAGTCACTACTAACATTTATAATAACTATTGGCTTTAGGCACATGACATCCTTCACATTGTGCAGAATTAACATAGCCTATATCAATACCTTTTGCTGGGACCCAATGACCATTGAAAATAATTCAAAATATATATAAATAATGAATAGTCCACACAAATGTGCTTTTCTGAATAACCCTTGGTATCAGTGGTCAGTACTTAAAAGATTAGATGCAGTATATATCTCTGGTCAGATAAGTTTTAGATACAATTTAGATGCTTTAATTAAAGTGCTGTTCCCTAGTCTTGGTGAATCTATTGCACCTGTAATGCATCAGTGGTGGGTAGGTCTGTTTCTATTAACTACAGCAATGTAGGTGTAGTTAGTATGGCATGTCTGAACTGAAAAATATATACTGTCATATTGCTGCAGCATATACCTCTGGAGTCAAAGACCCGGATTATGGACAAATGGAGCTGTATGCAAGGTAATGAATCAGGGCCTTACCAGTCATAACAATACCCCATTACTTGGCTGTCTCTCCCTGATTACCATAAAACACTTCTCAAACTTGTCAGTATTCACACTATTTTCTTCTTTTCTTGTACAATTATCACAGAAACTTGGATTTCATTTAAAACTTTATTTCACATTTTACAGCAAAAGCACTGGCAGACATGTTTTTTTTAATAAATCAAACACTCTGACATTGAAAACAGACTTAGCATGTAAACCAGTTAACTTCTTTTCCATTGAAACTTACATCTACTGAAAACACATCTGGCAACCCATTAAATTATAAGAGATATGCTAGGATTTGTAAAAAAAATACTTGTAGTGAAGTATTAATTGAATTGTGCAAGAATTCAAAGGAGAAATATATAATGCATTTTCTAATAGTCTCGAACTTCACAGTGAGCACAATTGTCCCTTTTCAAGAAAAGCCCTGGAGTACCTTCTGGTTAAGTAACTTGATTAGAGTCACACAGAAGACAAAGAAAAGGAATGAAACCATGTACTACAGGACACAGCTCTTTAGCAACTCATACCCTTACTTATCTGCACTATGAGCTAGACAAACTGTTGTAGTCCAAACACAGTACATTTCACACCAGGATGCCTGTAAAAAAGCTAAGTTAAAATGCATGCATTGTTAAAATATTAACATTAACCTCATAGATGCCATGCTATCCAATGTATTCCCATCTAAATAATAAATACAATGTTAACATTCAATAAAAACAATGATCATACTCAAAGAACATGGCTCATATGACAATGCTGTTGTTTACTGCAATCAGTTTCCTTCCTTTACACCATAACCATTCCAGTTCATATGGAGTTACTAAGCTTGTACAGTAGGTTCTTTTGATGAGCATATTCCAATTTTCCAGTTACCCTAAAGGATTGTCTGGTTAAGTGAGCTGCTCAAGGTCACACAGTAGGCAAATGAGGGTTGAGGGAAGCAAACTCTGTACCATAGGACCTATATCTCACATCCTTCCCCCTCTGTGCTAGCTGTCAGACTAAAGTAAAATGGAAGAAGGAGGATTTCTACACCACACCCTTGACAAAGGAAAAAGGTGGCATTAACCCACTATGGTAATTCAAACATTATGAGTGGAATAGTGGGATACAGGGACAAGTATTTATACACAACCACACATATATGACAATCAGTTGCAGCAGACTCAACACCACAGAGTATGCAAATAGAGATGAAAAGATTGAAACACTGTACTTTTGACTGCAGTAAACAGTGCATTAATATCACACAGGCTTTAGTGCCAGACAGTTCCAAATCAATTAACGCATTAACAAAACAATATGTGTTGCGTTAGCATGCATTTGTGAGCAATAAAAACTATGAAACTGTAATGACTGGCATTATGGACTGACAGCAATCCTAATTTACTAAAAAATAAGTTAATGAGGGACAGGGCATACATATGAGGCAAAATCAAAGATGTTCTTCAAAACTGGAGACTCATATAAGAGGTTGACTATTCTGCTTCACTTTAAAGATAACAGAACAACAAGTTTTGCATCAACAGGCACTTTGTGAAACAAAAACTATAAATGATTAGCATTATTGACTGTCTGTAAACCTAAGTGACTTTTAATTTTCAGTGATCTATCAGATAATGATGAGGTGTGTAAATAGTGACT